>NC_042990.1:39062821-39150321 GCF_901001165.1 Salmo trutta | reverse complement strand
AACGGCTACCCTCCTGGGATTTTCACGCACAACAGCTTCTAGGGTTTCTCGAGATTGGTGGGACAAAACAAAAAAACATTCAGTCAGTAGCAGACCTGTGGGCGAATGCAACTCATTGATGAGAGGAGGTCGAAGAAGAATAGAAAGAATCGTGCAAGATAACAGACGGGCCACAAAACGGGAAAATAACGGTGCAGTAAAACAGTGGTGTGCAGAAAGGTACAAAAGAAGCTTAAACATCAGATAAAGTAACCCATTGTAACTATTAGTTACAGTGGATGAAAAAGTATTTGATCCCCTGCTGATTTTGTACGTTTGCCCACTGACAAAGAAATGATCAGTCTATAATTTTAATGGTAGGTTTATTTTAACAGTGAGAGGGAAATAAGTATTTGACCCCTCTGCAAAACATGACTTAGTACTTGGTGGCAAAACCCTTGTTGGCAATCACAGAGGTAAGACATTTCTTGTAGTTGGACACCAGGTTTGCACACATCTCAGGAGGGATTTTGTCCCACTCCTCTTTGCAGATCTTCTCCAAGTCATTAAGGTTTCGAGGCTGATGTTTGGCAACTCAAACCTTTAGCTCCCTCCATAGATTTTCTATGGGATTAAGGTCTGGAGATTGGCTAGGCCACTCCAGGACCTTAATGTGCTTCTTCTTGAGCCACTCCTTTGTTGCCTTGGCCATGTGTTTTGGGTCATTGTCATGCTGGAATACCCATCCACGACCCATTTCCAATGCCCTGGCTGAGGGAAGGAGGTTCTCACCCAAGAGTTGACGGTACATGGCCCCGTCCATCGTCCCTTTGATGCGGTGAAGTTGTCCTGTCCCCTTAGCAGAAAAACACCCCCAAAGCGTAATGTTTCCACCTCCATGTTTGATGGTGGGGATGGTGTTCTTGGGGTCATAGGCAGCATTCTTCCTCCTCCAAACACGGCGAGTTCAGTTGATGCCAAAGAGCTCCATTTTGGTCTCATCTGACCACAACACTTTCACCCAGTTGTCCTCTGAATCATTCAGATGTTCATTGGCAAACTTCAGACGGGCATGTATATGTGCTTTCTTGAGCAGGGGGACATTGCGGGCGCTGCAAGATTTCAGTCCTTCACGGCGTAATGTGTTACCAATTGTTTTCTTGGTGACTATGGTCCCAGCTGCCTTGAGATCATTGACAAGGTCCTCCCGTGTAGTTCTGGGCTGATTCCTCACCGTTCTCATGATCATTGCAACTCCACGAGGTGAGATCTTGCATGGAACCCCAGGCCGAGGGAGATTGACAGTTCTTTTGTGTTTCTTCCATTTGCGAATAATCGCACCAACTGTTGTCACCTTCTCACCAAGCTGCTTGGCGATGGTCTTGTAGCCCATTCCAGCCTTGTGTAGGTCTACAATCCTGTCCCTGATATCCTTGGAGAGCTCTTTGGTCTTGGCCATGGTGGAGAGTTTGGAATCTGATTGATTGATTGCTTGCTTCTGTGGACAGGTGTCTTTTATACAGGTAACAAGCTGAGATTAGGAGCACTTCCTTTAACTTCATCGGGTAGGAGGCAGTATTTTGACATCCGGATGAAGTAGGTGCCCAGAGTAAACTGCCTGCTACTCTGTCCCAGAAGCTAAGATATGCATGTAATTAGATTTGGATAGAACACACTCTGAAGTTTCTAAAACTGTTTGAATGATGTCTGTGAGTATAACAGAACTCATTTGGCAGGCAAAAACCTGAGAAAAAATCCAACCAAGAAATGTGGAATTCTGAGGTTTGTAGTTTTTCAAGTGATTCCTTATCCTGTATACAGTGTCAAGGGGTCATTTTGAACTTCCTAAGGCTTCCACTAGATGTCAACAGTCTTTAGAACATTGTTTTATGCTTCTACTGTGAATGGGGAGAGAATAAGAGCCATTGGAATCAGATGACTGAGAAAATGACATGAGCTCAGTGGCGTGCGCTCCCGTGATAGTTAGCTGTGTTCCTTTGCTTTATTGAAGACAAAGGAATCGTCCGGTTGGAATATTATGGAAGATTTATGATAAAAACATCCTAAAGATTGATTCTATACATCGTTTGACATGTTTCTACGAACTGTAATATAACTTTTTTGACTATTCATCTGAACTAACTGCGCGAGCACAGTGGATTTGGATTACTCGACTGAACGCGCAAAAAAGGTATTTGGAGGTATTTGGACATAAAGGATGGACTTTATCAAAACAAATTAACATTTATTGTGGATCTGGGAATCCTGGGAGTGCATTCCGATGAAGATCATCAAAGGTAAGTGAATATTTATAATGCTATTTCTGAGTTTTGTTGACTCCACAAAATGGCGGGTTTGGTTTTGTGACTGAGCGCCGTACTCAGATTATTTCAAAGTGTGCTTTCGCTGTAAAGCTTTTTTGAAATCTGACACAGCAGTTGCATTAAGGAGAAGTGTATCTATAATTCTTTGAATAACAGTTGAATATTTTATCAACGTTTATGATGAGTATTTCTGTAAATTGATGTGCTCATTCACCGGAAGTTTTGTGAGGCAAAACATTTCTGAACATTACACGCCAATGTAAAATGGGGGTTTTGGATATAAATATGAACTTTATCAAGCAAAACATACATGTATTGTGTAACATGAAGTCCTATGAGTGCCATCTGATGAAGATCATCAAAGGTTAGTGATTAATTTTAGCTGTATTTTCAGTTTTTGCGACACCTCTCCTTGCTTGGAAAATGGCTATGTGGTTTTTCTTGTCTAGGCGCTGTCCTAACATAATCTAATGTTATGCTTTTGCCGTAAAGCCTTATGAATTATGAGATTTTTGTTGTTTTTAATTTGCCGCCCTGCTATTTCCCTGGCTGTTGAATAGTGTATCCCGCAGGTGGGATGCTAGCGTCCCACATACCCCAGAGAGGTTAAGAGTGTGCTCCTAATCTCAGCTCGTTACCTGTATAAAAGACACCTGGGAGCCAGAAATCTTTGTGATTGAGAGGGGGTCAAATACTTATTTCCCTCATTAAAATGCAAATCAATTTATAACATTTTTGACATGCGTTTTTCTGGATTTTTTGTTGTTGTTATTCTGTCTCTCACTGTTCAAATAAACCTACCATTAAAATTATAGACTGATCATTTCTTTGTCAGTGGGCAAATGTACAAAATCAGCAGGGGATCAAATACATTTTTACCTCACTGAATCTCGGGACGCACACCTCGTCGGTCCTCGTCACAGACGGGCTATTAGCAGCAGAAGACCACACCAGGTTCCACTCCTATCAGTTAAAAACAAGAAGAAGTGGCTCCAGTGGGCACTCTATCACCAGCGCTGGACAATTGTGGAGTGGAAAAACCTTGCCTGGTCCGACGAATCCTGTGTCCTGGAAGAGTCAGGATTTGGTGTAAGCAGCATGTGTTCATGGATCTATCCGGCCTGGTGTCAACGGTTCAGGCTGGTGACGATGGTGTACTTCTGTCCAATCTGTAGCAACTGCTTGTGGAACGGTTCGACTTGTAGAATCCATGTTCTGAAAAATTCAGGCTGTTCTGGAGGAAAAGGGGGGGCCCCGGCCTGTTACTAGATAGGTGTACCTAATAAACTGGCTGGTGAGTGTAAATGAAGAATAAAACATATTCTGGTCTCAGAGTAGGAGTACTGCTCTAAGCCAATTACAGTTCTTTTGTTTTGCTTTTGTGCTATTTTATCAAGTACTAAACTATAGTACAAAACTCATAACAGATCAAAACTTTAAACGTATTTTCAGTTGACTAAGTAAAACACACAAAATCATACTGTCGCTTTTTCACCAAACTTAATCAGTGTTTCATTTCGAAATACATATTTCACATTGCAATACACCTTCATATAAAGTAAATGTCTTTCACAATGTATTGCGCACATTACTTTTTGATATGATTCTCTTCTCTTTTGTTAAAATACATTTTACTATTACTTAATCCAACTGCTGTTAATTGATGACCACTTGACCTTGAGATTTTAAACTGTTTTGTCTACTGCAGATTGAGAACTCTATATATATATATATATATATATTAATAATCTGTAATGTAGAAACAAAGTATTATATGTACAGTAATTTACTATTATGATGATTTATGATTTTATTTAAATAAATAAAACAATCTGATATTGACGTACTGTATGTAACAAATTAATCCTCTTTATAGTAAACTTTTATCCAAATTTAAGTTGCTGGGGATCTTTTTGATTGATTGCTTGTCCGCATATTTTACATTTTAGTCATTTAGCAGACGCTCTTATCCAGAGCGACGTACAGTAGTGAATGCATACATTTCATACATTTTTTTTCTCCGTACTGGTCCCCCGTGGGAATCGAACCCACAACACTGGCGTGGCAAACACCATGCTCTACCAACTGAGCCACACAACAGTTAGTACATATATTTTGATATGTGATCATGGGGGGAAAATGAAATCCACAACTCTGGTACGGTCAGTGTCTCAAACTAACTGAACCACGGCAACCACTGCAATACATCGGGTTTTTTCTTCTTCACTTTGGCACATTTTTCAGATGTAAGTGGTATATTTTCAAAACTCTAAATACAAAAATTCTAAATACAAAATTCGAAATGTAAAACTCTAAACTGATAATACTTGTAATGCCACCTATCTTATGTTCAGAACCTTTGATTGTGCATTTTGGGGGGTTTCACACAGCTTTCCTGAGTTATTCATACAAAATCAAAGTTTTCTGCGAAATATCATGAGAACATTTCGTTTAGTCACCAAAGGCACGATTCAGACTTAGAAAATTCTACGCACTGAGTTGGAATTCAGACTTACAGTGGCATGCCAAAGTATTCACCCCCCCATTTTGTTTCCTTACAACCTGGAATTAAAATAGATTTTTTTTGGGGGGGGGGAGTTGTATCATTTGAATTACACAACATGCCTACCACTTTGAAGATGCAAAATATTTTTTTATTGCGAAACAAACAAGAAATAAGACAAAAAAAGAGAACTTGAGCGTGCATAACTATTCACCCCCCAAAGTCATCTGATGTCACAAAGTGCTGTACAGAAACCCAGCCTAAAACCCTAAACAGC
The DNA here is from genome assembly GCF_901001165.1 of Salmo trutta. Taxonomy (NCBI): domain Eukaryota; kingdom Metazoa; phylum Chordata; class Actinopteri; order Salmoniformes; family Salmonidae; genus Salmo; species Salmo trutta. The sequence goes on along the minus strand of NC_042990.1, from coordinate 39,145,238 downwards.
AAGCAATGCAGGTGTAGAAGCACGGTGGCTAGAAAAAACTCCCTAGAAAGGTAGGAACCAAGGAAGAAACCTAGAGAGGAACAAGGCTATGAGGGGTGGCCAGTCCTCTACTGGCTGTGCCGGGTGGAGATTATAACATAACATGGCCAAGATGTTCAAATGTTTATAGATGACCAGCAGGGTCAAATAATAATAATCACAGTGGTTGTAGAGGGTGCAACAGGTCAGCACCTCAGGAGTAAATGTCAGTTGGTTTTTCATAGTTGATCATTCAGAATATCACTACCGCTCCTGCTGTCTCTAGAGAGTTGAAAACAGCAGGTCTGGGACAAGGTAGCATGTCCGGTGAACAGGTCAGGGTTCCATAGCCGCAGGCAGAACAGTTGAAACTGGAGAAGCAGCACGGCCAGGTGGACTAGGGACAGCAAGGCGTCATCAGGCCAGGTAGTCCTGAGGCATGGTCCTAGGGCTCAGGTCCTCCGAGAGAAAGAAAGAAAGAGAGAAAAAGAGAGAATTAGAGAGAGCATACTTCAAATTCACAAAGGGCACAGGATAAGACAGGAGAATTACTCAAGAATTACAAAGTCAATACTTTGTAGAGCCACCTTTTGCAGCAATTACAGCTGCAAGTCTCTTTTGGTATGTCTCTCTATAAGCTTGGCACATCTAGACACTGAGCTTTTTTGCCCATTTTTCAAGGCTGAACTGCTCCAGCTCCTTCACGTTTGTTGTGTTCTGCTGATGTACAGCAATCTTTAAGTCATACCACAGATTCTCAATTGGATTGAGGTCTGGGCTTTGACTAGGCCATTCCAAGACATTTAAATGCTTCCCCTAAGCCACACGATTGTTGCTTCAGCAGTATGCTTAGGGTCATTGTTGTGCTGAAAGGTTAACCTCTGTCCCAGTCTCAAATCTCTGGAAGATTGAAACAGATTTCCCTCGAGAATTTACTTGCATTTAGCGCCATCCATCATTCCTTCAATTCTGACCAGTTTCCCAGTCCCTGCCGATGAAAAACATCCCCAGAGCATGATGCTGCTACCACCGTGCTTCACCATGCTTCACTGTGGGGATGGTGTTCTCGGAATGATGGAGGTGTTGGGTTTGCGCCAGACGTAGCGCTTTCCGTGATGGCCAAAAAACTCAATTTTTGTCTCATCTGACTGGAGTACCTTCTTCCATATGTTTGGGGAGTCTCCCACATGCCTTTTAGTGAACACCAAACGTGTTTACTTATTGTTTTCTTTAAGCAATGGCTTTTTTTATGGATACTCTTCCATAAAGCCCAGCTCTGTGGAGCTTTGCAGCGCCTCTTTGTTGCCTCTGATTTATGCCCTCCTTGCCTGGTCTGTGAGTTTTGGTGCACGGCCCTTTCTTGGCAGGTTTGTTGTGGTGCCATATTCTTTCCATTTTTTAATAATGGATTTAATGCTGCTCTGTGGGATGTTCAAAGTTTCTGATATTTTTTAATAACCCAACCTTGATCTGTACTTCTTCACAACATTGTCCCTGATCTGTTTGGAGAGCTCCTTGGTCTTCATGGTGCCGCTTGCTTGGTGGTGCCCCTTGCTTAGTGGTGTTGCAGACGCTGGGGCCTTTCAGAACAGGTGTATATATACTGAGATCCTGTGACAGATCATGTGACACATAGATTGCACACAGATGGACTTTATTTAACTAATTACGTGACTTCTGAAGGTATTTGGTTGCACCAGATCTTATTTAGGGGCTTCATAGCAAAGGGGTGAATAAATATGCATGCACCACTTTTCTGTTTTTTATTTTGTTGTTATTTTTTTCATTTCACTTCACCAATTTGGACTAAGTCTATTACATGAAATCCAAATAAAAATCAATTTAAATTACAGCTTGTAATGCAGCAAAATAGGAAAAATGCCAAGGGGGATGAATATTTTTGCAAGACACTGTACCTTATGCAGGTGCTTAACAGGCTTTGCACTCGTGGTTCCCTTGCGCTCGCTGAATCTGTATGCTTAGGATCGTTGTCCTGTTGGAAGGTGAACCTTCTCCCCAGTATGAGGTCCTGAGCGATCTGGAGCAGGTTTTCATCAAGGAGCTCTCTGTACTTTGCTCCCTTCATGTTTCCCTCAAACCTGACTAGTCTCCCAGTTCCTGCCACTGAAAAACATCTCCACAGTATGATGTTGCTGCCACCACCATGCTTCACCGTTGGGATGGTGCCAGGTTTCCTCCAGACGGGATGCTTGGCATTCAGGCCAAAGAGTTCAATCTAGGTTTCATCAGACCAGTTTCATGTCATGGTCTGTGAGTCTTTAGGTGCCTTTTGGCACATTCCAAGTGGGCTGTCATGTGCCTTTTACTGAGGATTGGCTTCCGTCTGGCCACTATACCATAAAGGCCTGATTGGTGGAGTGCTGGAGAGATGGTTGTCCACCTGGAAGTTTCTCCTATCTCCACAGAGGAACTCTTGAGCTATGTCAGAGTGACCATCGGGTTCTTGGTCACCCTGTCCAAGGCCCTTCTCCCTCGATTGCTCATTTTGGCCAGGCAGTCAGCTCTAGGAAGAATCTTGGTGGTTCCAAACTTCTTCCATTGAAGAATGATGGAGGCCACTTCAATGCTGCAGACATTTTTTGCTACCCTTCCCCATATGTGTCTTTACACAATCCTGTCTCGAAACTCTACGGACAATTCCTTTGACCTCATGGCATAGTTTTTTCTCTGACATGCACTGTCAACTGTAGGACCTTACATTGACAGGTGTGTGCCTTTCCAAATCCTGTCCAATCAATCGAATTTATCACAGGTGGACTCCAATCAAGTTTTTTCACTTTGTCATTATGGGGTATTGTGTGTTTATGTCATTCATTTTAGAATGAGACTGTAACGTATCAAAACGTGGGAAAAGTCAAGGGGTCTGAATACTTTCTGAAGGCACTGCAGTTGGAGTTGGAGCTCTTTGGCATCAACTCAACTCACCATGTTTGGAGGAGGAAGAATGCTGCCTATGACCCCAAGAACACCATGCCCACCATCAAACATGGAGGTGGAAACATTATGCTTTGGGGGTGTTTTTCTGCTAAGGGGACAGGACAACTTCACCGCATCAAAGGGACGATGGACGGGGCCATGTACCGTCAAATCTTGGGTGAGAACCTTCTTCCCTCAGGTAGGGCATTGAAAATGGGTCGTGGATGGGTATTCCAGCATGACAATGACCCAAAACACACGGCCAATGCAACAAAGGAGTGGCTCAAGAAGAAGCACATTAAGGTCCTGGAGTGGCCTAGCCAGTCTCCAGACCTTAATCCCATAGAAAATCTGAGGAGGGAGTTGAAGGTTTCGAGTTGCCAAACGTCAGCCTCGAAACCTTAATGACTTGGAGAAGATCTGCAAAGAGGAGTGGGACAAAATCCCTCCTGAGATGTGTGCAAACCTGGTGGCCAACTACAAGAAACGACTGACCTCTGTGATTGCCAACAAGGGTTTTGCCACCAAGTACTAAGTCATGTTTTGCAGAGGGGTCAAATACTTATTTCCCTCATTAAAATGCAAATCATTTTATAACATTTTTGACATGCGTTTTTCTGGATATTTTTGTTGTTATTCTGTCTCTCACTGTTCAAATAAACCTACCATTCAAATTATAGACTGATCATTTCTTTGTCAGTGGGCAAACGTACAAAATCAGCAGGGGATCAAATACTTTTTCCCCCTCACTGTAGCTGTCAGAAAATGGCTGAACTTGAAGAAGGTGCATGAATGTATATAAATATAAGTTTGCTGTGTGTGTGTGTTTGCGTGTGTGTGTGTGTGTGTGTGTGTGTATGTGTGTTGTTGTAGAGCCCTAAGGATGAAGAGGATGGCTGAGGTCCTAGTCTATTATACAGCTGAGTGCTTCCATTCTGTTCCTCCATGTGTCACACACACACAGACACACACACACACACACACACACACACACACACACACACACACACACACACACACAAACGATAACATCTGAGGATGTAACACACACTCTCGCCACTTCCCTTGGGGCAAACATTAACTCACACACGAACCCTCTCACACACAATCTGACACACACAGACGGACATTCACACACGTACACACACATACACACACTCCCACATATGCAAACGCCCCTGCATGACCAGAGAAACACCTCCGAGAGAGAGAGAGAGAGAGAGAGAGAGAGAGAGATATGATGTCACAGACAGGAAAGCCAGAAGGTTCCATTCCCTTTTAGAAACATGTTCTGCGTACGTACAGTACCAGTCAAATGTTTGGACACACCTACTCATTCCAGGGTTTTTCTTTATTTTTACTATTTTCTACATTGTAGAATAACAGTGAAGACATCGAAACTATGAAATAACACAAGCCACCTGTTGCCTTGATGACAGTTTTGCACGTTCTTGGCATTCTCTCAATCAGCTTCACCTGAAATGCTTTTCCAACAGTCTTGAAGGAGTTCCACATATGCTGAGCACTTGTGGCTGCTTTTCCTCCACTCTGTAGTCCAACTCATCCTAATCCATCTCAGTTGGTTTTGAGGTCTGGTGACTGTAGAGGCCAGGTTATCTTATGCAGCACTCCATCACTCTCCTCCTTGATCAAATAGCCCTTACACAGCCTGGAGGTGTGTTGGGTCATTGTCCTGTTGCAAAAAAAATATAGTCCCACTAAGCGAAACCAGATGGGATGGCGTATCACTGCATAATGATGTGGTAGCCATGCTGGTTAAATGTGCCTTGAATTCTAAATAAATCACTGACAGTGTCACCAGCACCCCCACACCATCACACCTAGTAGGTGTGTCCAAACTTTTGACTGATTCTGTATAGGGAATATATAGGGAATATATATGGAATATATAGGGAATATATGGGAAATATCTAGGGAATTTATAGGGAATGTATAGGGAATATGTGTGGAATATATATGGAATATATAGGCAATATTTAGGGAATATATAGGGAATTTATATGGAATTAATAGGGAATATATATGGAATATGTAGGTAATATATAGGGAGTATATAGGGACTATATAGGGAATATATGGGTGATATATAAGGAACATATAGGAAATACATAGGGAATATATAGGGAATATATAGGGAATATATATGGAATATATAGGCAATATAAAGAAAATATATATTGAATATATAGGAAAGATATAGGACACATACAGGAAAAATATACAGGCAATAAGGTGCCATTTGCGACACACTCAGAGTCCTAGAGAAACTTAAAATAAATGTCAAAACTACCTTATAACTCAAAACCCAGGTTTAGATGTTTTGAAACAGCCTAGCGCACCCTTTAAAGAACCACGTCTATCACAGTAGATTTGAATCATAAAACGATTGACACGTATAAGCATGTTGAGAATGTTGAGTAGAGAACCCCCCAGTCAGTAGAGAACCCTCCAGTCAGTAGAGAACCCCCAGTCAGTAGAGAACCCTCCAGTCAGTAAAGAACCCTCCAGTCAGTACAGAACCCTCCAGTCAGTACAGAACCCTACAGTCAGTAGAGAACCCTCCAGTCAGTACAGAACCCTCAAGTCAGTACAGAACCCTCCAGTCAGTAGAGAACCCTCCAGTCAGTAGAGAACCCTCCAGTCAGTACAGAACCCTCAAGTCAGTACAGAACCCTCCAGTCAGTAGAGAACCCTCCATCCAATACAGAACCCTCCAGACAGTAGAGAACCCTCCGGTCAGTACAGAACCCTTCAGTCAGTAAAGAACCCTCCAGTCAGTAGAGAACCCTCCGGTCAGTACAGAACCCTCCAGGCAGTACAGAACCCTCCAGTTAGTAGAGAACCCTCCAGTTAGTAGAGAACCCTCCAGTTAGTAGAGAACCCTCCAGTCAGTAGAGAACCCCCCAGTCAGTAGAGAACCCTCCAGTCAGTAGAGAACCCTCCAGTCAGTACAGAACCCTCAAGTCAGTACAGAACCCTCCAGTCAGTAGAGAACCCTCCAGTCAGTACAGAACCCTCAAGTCAGTACAGTACCCTCCAGTTAGTAGAGAACCCTCAAGTCAGTACAGTACCCTCCAGTCAGTACAGAACCCTCCAGTCAGTACAGAACCCTCCAGTCAATAGAGAACCCTCCAGTCAGTACAGAACCCTCCAGTCAGTACAGAACCTTCCAGTCATAGAGAATCCTCCAGTCATAGAGAACCCTCCAGGCATAGAGAACCCTCCAGTCAGTAAAGAAACCTCCAGTCAGTACAGAACCCTCCAGTCAGTATGGAACCCTCTAGTCAGTAGAGAACCCACCAGTCAATAGAGACCCCTCCAGTTAGTACGGAACCCTCCAGTCTTGAGAGACCCCTCCAGTCAGTAGAGAACCCTCCAGTCAGTACAGAACCCTCAAGTCAGTACAGAACCCTCCAGTCAGTAGAGAACCCTCCAGACAGTACAGAAACCTCAAGTCAGAACAGAACCCTCTGGTCAATAGAGAACCCTCCAGTCAGTACAGAACCCTCCAGTCAGTACAGAACCCTCCAGTCAGTACAGAACCCTCCAGTCAATAGAGAACCCTCCAGTCAGTACAGAACCCTCCAGTCAGTACAGAACCTTCCAGTCATAGAGAACCCTCCAGTCATAGAGAACCCTCCAGTCAGTACAGAACCCTCCAGTCAGTACAGAACCCTCCAGTCAGTATGGAACCCTCTAGTCAGTAGAGAACCCTCTAGTCAGTAGAGAACCCTCCAGTCAATAGAGACCCCTCCAGTTAGTACGGAACCCTCCAGTCTTTAGAGAACCTTCCAGTCAGTAGAGAACCCTCCAGTCAGTACAGAACCCTCCAGTCAGTACAGAACCCTCCAGACAGTACAGAACCCTCCAGTCAGTAGAGAACCCTCCAGGCAGTACAGAACCCTCCACTTAGTAGAAAACCCTCCAATCAGTACAGGTCCCTCCAGTTAGTAGAGAACCCTCCAATCAGTACAGATCCTTCCAGTCAGTAGAGAACCCTCCAGTCAGTACAGAACCCTCCAGTCAGTACAGAACCCTCCAGTCAGTACAGAACCCTCCAGTCAGTAGAGAACCCTCCAGGCAGTACAGAACCCTCCACTTAGTAGAGAACCCTCCAATCAGTACAGGTCCCTCCAGTTAGTAGAGAACCCTCCAATCAGTACAGATCCCTCCAGTTAGTAGAGAACCCTCCAGTCAGTATGGAACCCTCTAGTCAGTAGAGAACCCTCCAGTCAATAGAGGCCCCTCCAGTTAGTACGGAACCCTCCAGTCAGTAGAGAACCCTCCAATCAGTACAGATCCCTCCAATCAGTAGAGAACCCTCCAATCAGTACAGATCCCTCCAGTTAGTAGAGAACCCCCCAGTCAGTAGAGAACCCTCCAGTCAGTAGAGAACCCCCCGGTCAGTAGAGAGCCCTCCAGTCAGTAGAGAACCCTCCAGTCAGTACAGAACCCTCCAGTCAGTACAGAACCCTCCAGTCAGTAGAGAACCCTCCAGTCAGTACAGAACCCTCAAGTCAGTACAGAACCCTCCAATCAGTACAGATCCCTCCAGTTAGTAGAGAACCCCCCAGTCAGTAGAGAACCCTCCAGTCAGTAGAGAACCCCCCGGTCAGTAGAGAACCCTCCAGTCAGTAGAGAACCCTCCAGTCAGTACAGAACCCTCCAGTCAGTACAGAACCCTCCAGTCAGTAGAGAACCCTCCAGTCAGTACAGAACCCTCAAGTCAGTACAGAACCCTCAAGTCAGTACAGAACCCTCCAGTCAGTAGAGAACCCTCCAGTCAGTAGAGAACCCTCCAGTCAGTACAGAACCCTCAAGTCAGCACAGAACCCTCCAGTCAGTAGAGAACCCTCCATCCAATACAGAACCCTCCAGACAGTAGAGAACCCTCCGGTCAGTACAGAACCCTCCAGTCAGTAAAGAACCCTCCAGTCAGTAAAGAACCCTCCAGTCAGTAGAGAACCCTCCAGTCAGTAGAGAACCCTCCAGTCAGTACAGAACCCTCCAGTCAGTACAGAACCCTCCAGTCAGTAGAGAACCCTCCAGTCAGTACAGAACCCTCCAGTCAGTACAGAACCCTCCAGTCAGTAGAGAACCCTCCAGTCAGTAGAGAACCCTCCAGTCAGTACAGAACCCTCAAGTCAGCACAGAACCCTCCAGTCAGTAGAGAACCCTCCATCCAATACAGAACCCTCCAGACAGTAGAGAACCCTCCGGTCAGTACAGAACCCTCCAGTCAGTAAAGAACCCTCCAGTCAGTAGAGAACCCTCCGGTCAGTACAGAACCCTCCAGGCAGTACAGAACCCTCCAGTTAGTAGAGAACCCTCCAGTTAGTAGAGAACCCTCCAGTCAGTAGAGAACCCTCCAGTCAGTAGAGAACCCTCCAGTCAGTACAGAACCCTCCAGTCAGTAGAGAACCCTCCAGTCAGTAGAGAACCCTCCAGTCAGTACAGAACCCTAAAGTCAGTACAGAACCCTCCAGTCAGTAGAGAACCCTCCAGTCAGTACAGAACCCTCAAGTCAGTACAGTACCCTCCAGTTAGTAGAGAACCCTCAAGTCAGTACAGTACCCTCCAGTCAGTACAGAACCTTCCAGTCAGTACAGAACCCTCCAGTCAATAGAGAACCCTCCAGTCAGTACAGAACCCTCCAGTCAGTACAGAACCTTCCAGTCATAGAGAACCCTCCAGTCATAGAGAACCCTCCAGTCATAGAGAACCCTCCAGTCAGTACAGAACCCTCCAGTCAGTACAGAACCCTCCAGTCAGTATGGAACCCTGTAGTCCGTAGAGAACCCTCCAGTCAATAGAGACCCCTCCAGTCAGTACGGAACCCTCCAGTCTTGAGAGACCCCTCCAGTCAGTAGAGAACCCTCCAGTCAGTACAGAACCCTCAAGTCAGTACAGAACCCTCCTGTCAGTAGAGAACCCTCCAGTCAGTACAGAACCCTCAAGTCAGTACAGAACCCTCCAGTCAGTAGAGAACCCTCCAGTCAGTACAGAACCCTCAAGTCAGTACAGAACCCTCCAGTCAGTAGAGAACCCTCCAGTCAGTACAGAACCCTCAAGTCAGAACAGAACCCTCTGGTCAATAGAGAACCCTCCAGTCAGTACAGAACCCTCCAGTCAGTACAGAACCCTCCAGTCAGTACAGAACCCTCCAGTCAGTACAGAACCTTCCAGTCATAGAGAACCCTCCAGTCATAGAGAACCCTCCAGTCAGTACAGAACCCTCCAGTCAGTACAGAACCCTCCAGTCAGTATGGAACCCTCTAGTCAGTAGAGAACCCTCTAGTCAGTAGAGAACCCTCCAGTCAATAGAGACCCCTCCAGTTAGTACGGAACCCTCCAGTCTTTAGAGAACCTTCCAGTCAGTAGAGAACCCTCCAGTCAGTACAGAACCCTCCAGTCAGTACAGAACCCTCCAGACAGTACAGAACCCTCCAGTCAGTAGAGAACCCTCCAGGCAGTACAGAACCCTCCACTTAGTAGAAAACCCTCCAATCAGTACAGGTCCCTCCAGTTAGTAGAGAACCCTCCAATCAGTACAGATCCTTCCAGTCAGTAGAGAACCCTCCAGTCAGTACAGAACCCTCCAGTCAGTACAGAACCCTCCAGTCAGTACAGAACCCTCCAGTCAGTAGAGAACCCTCCAGGCAGTACAGAACCCTCCACTTAGTAGAGAACCCTCCAATCAGTACAGGTCCCTCCAGTTAGTAGAGAACCCTCCAATCAGTACAGATCCCTCCAGTTAGTAGAGAACCCTCCAGTCAGTATGGAACCCTCTAGTCAGTAGAGAACCCTCCAGTCAATAGAGGCCCCTCCAGTTAGTACGGAACCCTCCAGTCAGTAGAGAACCCTCCAATCAGTACAGATCCCTCCAATCAGTAGAGAACCCTCCAATCAGTACAGATCCCTCCAGTTAGTAGAGAACCCCCCAGTCAGTAGAGAACCCTCCAGTCAGTAGAGAACCCCCCGGTCAGTAGAGAGCCCTCCAGTCAGTAGAGAACCCTCCAGTCAGTACAGAACCCTCCAGTCAGTACAGAACCCTCCAGTCAGTAGAGAACCCTCCAGTCAGTACAGAACCCTCAAGTCAGTACAGAACCCTCCAATCAGTACAGATCCCTCCAGTTAGTAGAGAACCCCCCAGTCAGTAGAGAACCCTCCAGTCAGTAGAGAACCCCCCGGTCAGTAGAGAACCCTCCAGTCAGTAGAGAACCCTCCAGTCAGTACAGAACCCTCCAGTCAGTACAGAACCCTCCAGTCAGTAGAGAACCCTCCAGTCAGTACAGAACCCTCAAGTCAGTACAGAACCCTCAAGTCAGTACAGAACCCTCCAGTCAGTAGAGAACCCTCCAGTCAGTAGAGAACCCTCCAGTCAGTACAGAACCCTCAAGTCAGCACAGAACCCTCCAGTCAGTAGAGAACCCTCCATCCAATACAGAACCCTCCAGACAGTAGAGAACCCTCCGGTCAGTACAGAACCCTCCAGTCAGTAAAGAACCCTCCAGTCAGTAAAGAACCCTCCAGTCAGTAGAGAACCCTCCAGTCAGTAGAGAACCCTCCAGTCAGTACAGAACCCTCCAGTCAGTACAGAACCCTCCAGTCAGTAGAGAACCCTCCAGTCAGTACAGAACCCTCAAGTCAGTACAGAACCCTCCAGTCAGTAGAGAACCCTCCAGTCAGTAGAGAACCCTCCAGTCAGTACAGAACCCTCAAGTCAGCACAGAACCCTCCAGTCAGTAGAGAACCCTCCATCCAATACAGAACCCTCCAGACAGTAGAGAACCCTCCGGTCAGTACAGAACCCTCCAGTCAGTAAAGAACCCTCCAGTCAGTAGAGAACCCTCCGGTCAGTACAGAACCCTCCAGGCAGTACAGAACCCTCCAGTTAGTAGAGAACCCTCCAGTTAGTAGAGAACCCTCCAGTCAGTAGAGAACCCTCCAGTCAGTAGAGAACCCTCCAGTCAGTACAGAACCCTCCAGTCAGTAGAGAACCCTCCAGTCAGTAGAGAACCCTCCAGTCAGTACAGAACCCTAAAGTCAGTACAGAACCCTCCAGTCAGTAGAGAACCCTCCAGTCAGTACAGAACCCTCAAGTCAGTACAGTACCCTCCAGTTAGTAGAGAACCCTCAAGTCAGTACAGTACCCTCCAGTCAGTACAGAACCTTCCAGTCAGTACAGAACCCTCCAGTCAATAGAGAACCCTCCAGTCAGTACAGAACCCTCCAGTCAGTACAGAACCTTCCAGTCATAGAGAACCCTCCAGTCATAGAGAACCCTCCAGTCATAGAGAACCCTCCAGTCAGTACAGAACCCTCCAGTCAGTACAGAACCCTCCAGTCAGTATGGAACCCTGTAGTCCGTAGAGAACCCTCCAGTCAATAGAGACCCCTCCAGTCAGTACGGAACCCTCCAGTCTTGAGAGACCCCTCCAGTCAGTAGAGAACCCTCCAGTCAGTACAGAACCCTCAAGTCAGTACAGAACCCTCCTGTCAGTAGAGAACCCTCCAGTCAGTACAGAACCCTCAAGTCAGTACAGAACCCTCCAGTCAGTAGAGAACCCTCCAGTCAGTACAGAACCCTCAAGTCAGTACAGAACCCTCCAGTCAGTAGAGAACCCTCCAGTCAGTACAGAACCCTCAAGTCAGAACAGAACCCTCTGGTCAATAGAGAACCCTCCAGTCAGTACAGAACCCTCCAGTCAGTACAGAACCCTCCAGTCAGTACAGAACCCTCCAGTCAATAGAGAACCCTCCAGTCAGTACAGAACCCTCCAGTCAGTACAGAACCTTCCAGTCATAGATAACCCTCCAGTCATAGAGAACCCTCCAGTCAGTACAGAACCCTCCAGTCAGTACAGAACCCTCCAGTCAGTACAGAACCCTCCAGTCAGTATGGAACCCTCTAGTCAGTAGAGAACCCTCCAGTCAATAGAGACCCCTCCAGTTAGTACGGAACCCTCCAGTCTTTAGAGAACCTTCCAGTCAGTAGAGAACCCTCCAGTCAGTACAGAACCCTCCAGTCAGTACAGAACCCTCCAGACAGTACAGAACCCTCCAGTCAGTAGAGAACCCTCCAGGCAGTACAGAACCCTCCACTTAGTAGAAAACCCTCCAATCAGTACAGGTCCCTCCAGTTAGTAGAGAACCCTCCAATCAGTACAGATCCTTCCAGTCAGTAGAGAACCCTCCAGTCAGTACAGAACCCTCCAGTCAGTACAGAACCCTCCAGACAGTACAGAACCCTCCAGTCAGTAGAGAACCCTCCAGGCAGTACAGAACCCTCCACTTAGTAGAGAACCCTCCAATCAGTACAGGTCCCTCCAGTTAGTAGAGAACCCTCCAATCAGTACAGATCCCTCCAGTTAGTAGAGAACCCTCCAGTCAGTATGGAACCCTCTAGTCAGTAGAGAACCCTCCAGTCAATAGAGACCCCTCCAGTTAGTACGGAACCCTCCAGTCAGTAGAGAACCCTCCAATCAGTACAGATCCCTCCAGTTAGTAGAGAACCCTCCAGTCAGTACAGATCCCTCCAGTCAGTACAGAACCCTCCAGACAGTACAGAACCCTCCAGACAGTACAGAACCCTCCAGACAGTACAGAACCCTCCAGTCAGTACAGAACCCTCCAGACAGTACAGAACCCTCCAGTCAGTACAGAACCCTCCAGGCAGTACAGAACCCTCCAGACAGTACAGAACCCTCCAGTTAGCACAGATCCCTCCAGACAGTACAGAACCCTCCAGTCAGTACAGAACCCTCCAGTCAGTAAGCGGAGATGGAGAGAGAGAAATAGAAACAAACAAAAATGACCGAAGAGTTGCTCTTGGAGATGCTGTAAGGAAATAACCTGTGCTAAATGTCTTTGCTAGTTTAATGAAGACTTTTGTGAAGGAAGGTATCCAAGTGGTTAGAGCGTTGGGCCGGTAACCTAAAGGTTGCTGGATTGAATCCCCGAGATGACAAGGTCAAAATCTGTCGTTCTACCCTTGAACAAGGTAGTTAACCCACTGTTCCCCGATAGGCTGTCATTGTAAATAAGATTTTGTTCTTAACTGACTTGCCTAGTTAAATAAATTACAAAAAAGATAAAAATATTTGTTGTGCTATTCTGCCTCTGTGACCAGCTGTGAGATTTTGATGTGAAACGCGCGACCAGGTTCATTCTGCAGTCAGAGTGTTTGTCCAATGGCACCCTATATCTAGAGCACTACTTTAATAACGGTTAAATAAAATAAAATAAATACAAAATATTTAGGCAAGCATATCAAACGCAAAAACGACACACAGGTTGTCAAAATAGCAATTAATTTCTCATTAACATTGCAAACATTGGCTAGTTATTTATATATGGCTCTGATATGGCAACAGTAACTATGAAGACCATCATGACATATAGCAGGCAGTCTAAAAGCAGTAGTTAATGACGTCGCGCCGTAGGACGCAAAACCAACCTGTCCTTTGTCAGACTCTGGTTACCGGTCCAGATACACATGCTCAGACTGCCTAGAATGTCCGGCTGCCCAGAGGTGAAACGGCTTGGTAGCCTACTGATGTGATACTTGATCATTGAGTGGTTAAAACGCCCAGATAGTTTTTTTGCCCCAATGCAAAACTCATGTTGGGAGATTACATTTACATTTACGTCATTTAGCAGAAGCTCTTATCCAGAGCGACTTACAAATTGGTGCATTCACCTTATGATATCCAGTGGAACAACCACTTTACAATAGTACATTTAAAAAAAAAAAAAATTTGGGGGGGGGGGAAGGGGTAGAAGGGTTACTTGTTTTCAGGAACTCTGGCTAGTGGCTACGATATGACAACAACTGTAACGATTGGCCTAAATCATCACACAAAACTCTGATTGCTCCAATGCAATGAGTAACGACTGCTTCCTGTTTGTGCTACTTCATTATCCATGGCTGGCTACTCCAGGTCACAGGTGATTGCCTCTGTCATTGTCTATTTCATCAAAACTTGAATGATTAACATTGACTAGAAGCACTGCTAACTGATAGTATTCACTCTCATCACAGTTCAACACATCTCTCACATATCAGCCTTTTTTTTTCATTTTTTTTTCATTTTTGCAGAACAATAAAGACCTTTTCGAGGATGTTTTGGACAAGCAACACTGTGGGTCAAAACCAAATCAAGTTGTATTTGTCACATACGCCGAATACAACAGGTGTTGACCTTACAGTGAAATGCCCTTAACCAACAATGCAGTTTTAAGAAAATACCTAAAGTAACAAATAAAAGTAACAAATAATTCAAGATCAGCAGTAAAATAACAATAGCGAGGCTATATACAGGGGGTACAGAGTCAATGTGCAGGGGCACCGGTTAATGCGGGGTCAATGTGCGGGGCCACCGGTGACAGAGTCAATGTGAGGGGCCACCGGTTAGTGCGGGGTCAATGTGCAGGGGCACCGGTTAGTGCGGGGTCAATGTGCAGGGGCACCGGTTAGTGAGGGGTCAATGTGCAGGGGCACCGGTTAGTGCGGGGTCAATGTGCAGGGCACCGGTTAGTGCGGGGTCAATGTGAGGGGCCACCGGTTAGTGCGGGGTCAATGTGCGGGGGCACCGGTTAGTGCGGGGTCAATGTGCGGGGGCACCGGTTAGTGCGGGGTCAATGTGCGGGGGCACCGGTTAGTACGGGGTCAATGTGCAGGGGCACCGGTTAGTGCGGGGTCAATGTGCAGGGGCACCGGTTAGTGCGGGGTCAATGTGCAGGGGCACCGGTTAGTGCGGGGTCAATGTGCAGGGGCACCGGTTAGTGCGGGGTCAATGTGCAGGGGCACCGGTTAGTGCGGGGTCAATGTGCAGGGGCACCGGTTAGTGCGGGGTCAATGTGCAGGGGCACCGGTTAGTGCGGGGTCAATGTGTAGAGGTATAATAGTAGTAGAGGTATAATAGGGTCCCAGGCCAGGCAGCATGGTTGGTTACTGGCCAGGCAGCATGGTTGGTTATTAGCCAGGCAGCATGGTTGGTTATTGGCCAGGCAGCATGGTTGGTTATTAGCCAGGCAGCATGGTTGGTTACTGGCCAGGCAGCATGGTTGGTTATTGGCCAGGCAGCATGGTTGGTTACTGGCCAGGCAGCACGGTGGACTACTGCACCCCAGGCAACAGTTGGTTGTCTCAGTGTATCAGTGTTCCAGAGAGACTCATTAGAGAGATAAGAGGAGATGAGTAGAGGTCTGCTGACTCTCCCTCACCCTCTCTCTCCCTCTATATCTCTCTGTCCCTCTCTCCCTCTCTCCTTCTCTCCCTCTCTCCCTTTGTGGGTCTGTGTATAATGAGGGAAATGTGTGTCTCTAATATGGTCACACATTTGGCAGGAGGTTAGGAAGTGCAGCTCAGTTTCCACCTCATTTTGTGGGCAGTGTGCACATAGCCTGTCTTCTCTTGAGAGCCAGGTCTGCCTACGGTGGCCTTTCTCAATAGCAAGACATTGCTCACTGAGTCTGTACATAGTTAAAGCTTTCCTTAAGTTTGGGTCAGTCACAGTGGTCAGGTATTCTGCCACTGTGTACTCTTTGTTTAGGGCCAAATAGCATTCTAGTTTGCTCAGTTTTTTTGTTAATTCTTTCCAATGTGTCAATTAATTATCTTTTTGTTTTCTTATGATTTGGTTGGGTCTAATTGTGTTGCTGTCCTGGGGCTCTGTGGGGTCTGTTTGTGTTTGTGAACAGAGCTCCAGGACCAGCTTGCATAGGGGACTCTTCTCCAGGTTCATCTCTCTGTAGGTGATGGCTATGTTATGGAAGGTTTTGGAATCACTTCCTTTTAGGTGGTTGTAGAATTTAACGTCTCTTTTCTGGATTTTGATAATTAACAGGTATCGGCCTAATAATCTCAATTGGGTGTTTGTCCCATTTTGTGGATTCTTGGTTGGTGAGCGGACCCCAGACCTCACAATCATAAAGGGCAATGGGTTCTATAACTGATTCAAGTTTTTTTTGTTGCCATATCCTAATTATGACAAATTGTATGTTCCTTTTGATGGCATAGAAGGCCCTTCTTGCCTTGTCTCTCAGATCGTCCACAGCTTTGTGGAAGTTACCTGTGGCGCTGATGTTTAGGCCGAGGTATGTATAGTTTTATGTGTGCTCTAGTGCAACGGTGTCTAGATGGATTGTGTATTTCTGGTACTGGCAACTGGACCTTTTTTCAGAAACACCATTATTTTGGTCTTACTGAGAATTACTGTCAGGGCCCAGGTCTAACAGAATCTGTGCAGAAGATCTAGGTGCTGCTGTAGGCCCTCCTTGGTTGGTGACAGAAGCACCAGATCATCAGCAAACAGTAGACATTTGACTTCAGATTCTAGTAACCCTCTCCCCCCTTTCTCTTTCTCTCTCTCTCTCTCTCTCTATCGCTCTAACACATTGATTCTTGGCCCACGATCAAAGATTTGTTGTGGTTTATTTTACAATAAATGCAATGTAGTCAGTAGTGGAAAAACCATGTCTAATTTGTCCGGTCAGTACACACTGTGGTGGATGAATCAGAATTAGTTGGGTAACATAGATAATTAAGATGTCTTATCTGCATAATATGCTTATGTGATATACTTGTTATTATAATGTATTTCTTTGGACTCTGGTGTTGGCAGTTGCACTTTTCCCTTAGCTAGGGCTCAGGTCACTTGGGGCCCAGACAGGGGAGAGGTCAGACTTGTCTTTTACATGTTTCTGGTGCTATGCAGCATATCAGAAAGGGAAGAGGACAGGATGGAACATTGTCTTCATATGTGAATGTGTCTTTACCTATTCTTAAACCATGTGAAGGGATGGTGTGATTAATGGGGAACCAATTACTTGTCTCCACAATGTCTGTGCACAAGTCACTCCCTCCTTTGGCATTGGGGGAAGGTGTATGACAGTGTATGGAACCATTGTATGTCCTCTCTGATTTTGCACTTATCCTGGGATAGTATATGACCTAGAGATTCACTCCCCTCAGTGAGCTTGTCCAGGAGTGGGGTCAATAACCCTCTCTGGTTCCTCTCTGGACAGCTTCTCTGGTCCCTCTATTGTCCCTCTCTGGTCCCTCTCTGCTCCTCTCTGGTCCCTCACTGGTCCCTCTATTGTCCCTCTCTGGTCCCTCTCTGCTCCTCTCTGGTCCCTCTCTGCTCCTCTCTGGTCCCTCACTGGTCCCTCTCTGGTTCCTCTCTGGACAGCTTCTCAGGTCCCTCTCTGGTTCCTCTCTGGACAGATTCTCTGGTTCCTCTCTGGTCCCTTTCTGGTCTCTCTCTGGTCCCTCACTGGTCCCTCTATTGTCCCTCTCTGGTCCCTCTCTGCTCCTCTCTGGTCCCTCTCTGCTCCTCTCTGGTCCCTCACTGGTCCCTCTCTGGTTCCTCTCTGGACAGCTTCTCAGGTCCCTCTCTGGTTCCTCTCTGGACAGATTCTCTGGTTCCTCTCTGGTCCCTTTCTGGTCTCTCTCTGGTCCCTCTCTGGTTCCTCTCTGGTTCCTCTCTGGACAGCTTCTCAGGTCCCTCTCTGGTTCCTCTCTGGACAGCTTCTCTGGTTCCTCTCTGGTCCCTCTCTGGTCCCTCTCTGGTCCCTCTCTGCTTCCTCTCTGGACAGCTTCTATGGTCCCTCTCTGGTCCCTCTTTGGACAGCTTCCCTGGTTCCTCTCTGGTCCCTCTCTGCTCTCTCTCTGGTCCCTCTCTGGTTCCTCTCTGGACAGCTTTTCTGGTCCCCCTCTTGTTCCTCTCTGGTCCCTCTCTGTTTCCTCTCTGGACAGCTTCTCTGGTCCCTCTCTGGTCCCTCTTTGGACAGCTTCCCTGGATCCTCTCTGGTCCCTCTCTGGTCCCCCTCTTGTGACTCTCTGGTCCCTCTCTGTTTCCTCTTGGACAGCTTCTCTGGTTCTTCTCTGGTCCCTATCTGCTTCCTCTCTGGTCCCTCTCTGGACAGCATCTCTGATTCATATCTGGTTCCTCTCTGGTCCCTCTCTGGTCCCTCTCTGGTTCCTCTCTGGACAGCTTCTCTGGTCCCTCTCTGGTCCCTCTCTCGTTCCTCTCTGGTTCCTCACTGGACAGCTTCTCTGGTCCCTCTCTGGTACCTCTCTGGACAGCTTCCCTGGTTCCTCTATGGTTCCTATCTGGTCCCTCTCTGTACAGCTTCTCTGGTTCCTATCTGGTTCCTATCTGGTCCCTCTCTGGTCCCTCTCTGGTCCCTCTCTGGACAGCGTCTCTGGTCCCTCTCTGGTCCCTCTCTGGACAGCGTCTCTGGTCCCTCTCTGGTCCCTCTCTGGTCCCTCTCTGGACAGCGTCTCTGGTCCCTCTCTGGTCCCTCTCTGATTCCTCTCTGGTCTCTCTATTGTCCCTCTCTGGACAGCTTCTCTGGTTCCTACCTGGTTCCACTCTGGACAGCGTCTCTGGTCCCTCTCTGTTTCCTCTCTGGACAGCTTCTCTGATCCCTCTCTGGTTCCTCTCTGGACAGCTTCTCTGGTTCCTACCTGGTTCCACTCTGGTCCCTCTCTGGTCTCTCTCTGGTCCCTCTCTGTTTCCTCTCTGGACAGCTTCTCTGATCCCTCTCTGGTTCCTCTCTGGACAGCTTCTCTGGTTCCTATCTGGTTCCACTCAGGTCCCTCTCTGGTCCCTCTCTGGTTCCTCACTGGCGAGCTTCTATGGTCCCTCTCTGGTCCTTCTCTGGACAGCTTCCCTGGTTCCTCTATGTTTTGTCTCTGGTCTCTCTCTGGTACCCTTCTGGTTTCTCTCTGGTTCCTCTCAGGACAGCTTCCCTGGTTCCTCTCTGCTCCTCTCTGGTCCCTCTCTGGTCCCTCTCTGGTCCCTCTCTGGTCCCTCTCTGGCCCCTCTCTGTTTCCTCTCTGGACAGCTTCTCTGGTCCCTCTCTGGTCCCTCTCTGGTCCCTCTCTGGTTCCTCTCTGGCCCCTCTCTGTTTCCTCTCTGGACAGCTTCTCTGGTCCCTCTCTGGTCCTTCTCTGCGCCTTCTCTGGTTCCTCTCTGGACATCTTCTTTGGAACCTCTCGCGTCCCTTGCTAGTCCGTCTCTGGTCTGTCTCTGTCTCAGTCCGTCTGGATTCTGCTGGCTCCCATAGTAACAAAAAAACGACAGTGAAATGAGTCCCCCTTGACTACTCAACTAACTCTACCCCTCCTCCCTCTCTACACTTCCTCTTTTTCACTCTCTCTCTCTCCCTCTCCCTCTCCCTCTCTCTCTCTCTCTCTCTCTCTCTCTCTCGCTCTCTCTCCTCCCCGTCCTCCTCCCCTCACCCCTTCTGGTAATAATTTGCTCGCATTTCATGCATGTGTTTCCAGCCGCAACGCTCAGATGAATAATAGATCAACTATACTGCTCCAAAATATAAAACATCTCCTAATGTACACTACTACCCAAAATCTCAGGGTACATATTTATACACACACACACACACAACCCAAGACACATACAAACATTTGTTTTGAAATGGAATACTTTATGATATGGTCATCGCACTCCAACCAACTCAACCATTGGAATCCTCTGCTCTTATGTAACGTAGCTTCAGTATCTTTAGATCTTAGGCCAGCACATCGTTTTGCCTCTTTCCTAAATAACCATTCTACATATTTACAGATCAACTCCAGAACTATCTAAATATCCAAGGAGGACTGTACAGATGAATCTAAATATCCCAGGAGGACTGTACAGATGAATCTAAATATCCCAGGAGGACTGTACAGATGTACTCCAGATGTATCTAAATATCCAAGGAGGACTGTACAGATGAATCTAAATATCCCAGGAGGACTGTACAGATGTACTCCAGATGAATCTAAATATCCCAGGAGGACTGTACAGATGTACTCCAGATGTATCTAAATATCCCAGGAGGACTGTACAGATGTACTCCAGATGTATCTAAATATCCCAGGAGGACTGTACAGATGTACTCCAGATGTATCTAAATATCCCAGGAGGACTGTATAGATGTACTCCAGATGTATCTAAATATCCCAGGAGGACTGTACAGATGAATCTAAATATCCCAGGAGGACTGTACAGATGTACTCCAGATGTATCTAAATATCCCAGGAGGACTTTACAGATGTACTCCAGATGTATCTAAATATCCCAGGAGGACTGTACAGATGTACTCCAGATGTATCTAAATATCCCAGGAGGACTGTACAGATGTACTCCAGAACTATCTAAACATCCCAGGGTGTACAGATGTACTCAGGAAGTATTTACGGTGTTTGAACAACCCCTCAGGCTCCACAACTACTGTAATCTCAAACCAATAACGTTTTGAGGCCTGCCTTTCCATTGATATCTTTCTCTCTCCATTGATCTCTCTCTCTCTCTCTCTCTCTCTCTCTCTCTCTCTCTCTCTCTGTGTCTGTTCTTTTGTCTGAAGTACTTCTCTCCTCCTCCTCTCTGTTATTACACAAAATCTGTTTTTCTCTCTCTTCTCTTTCGAAGAGAGTTTTCCCTCGCTTCATTACTTTTTAATAACTCTGCCTGTTTTTAATGAGTTCTGTTGTGTACACAGAGGGCGCCGGCGAAGGGCCAATTTGTGGTTTCTCACCAGACCAAAGAGCCCAGAAAAACCTTATCATATCTCGCCTTCGTTCCAAATGATACCCCCCATTCCCTACGCAGTGCACTACTTTTAACCAGAGCACTATGGATTTCCCCATGAGCCCTGGTCAAAAGCAGTGCTCTGTGAAGGTGAATCTCATCTGATATCTCGTGTCGTCTCACCAGAGAGACCATACATTCATCTCTACAGTCAGAGGGAATACAGCACTGCCACACTCACAGCCATTTTGAGAAACCCCATTTGGTCGAGTGAGTCAGTCACTGGAGAGGAAATCTACAAACAGATGAAGGGAGGGGGGAGGAAGAGAGGGAGAGATACGTGAGATTACGTTCCTTTACTTTTGCTCAACGAGGTACCGTGTTTCTTTTTGTTGTTGTTGTTGTTGTTTGTCTATTAGAGGGAAAGGTTGAGGGGGACAAATTGAAAGAAAGAGTTAATCAGAGAGAGAAAGAGAGAGCGATAGTGGGGGGGAGAGAGAGAGATGGGGGGTGGGAGAGAGAGTCAGAGAAAGAAAGTGACACAGGTTTGTGTGAATAGTACGGAGTAGAAAGAAGAGAAGATGAGCATGGGACCACTGGACAGTGAAATGACAATGGTAGTTGGCTGAACAAGCTAAGTGGATAGATATCTAGAATTCATATTGCAGTGCATTCTCTCAAATATCCAATTAGCCATTCATTCTCCCCTCTATCTTCCAATCTCTCTTCTGGCCCCCTCACAGACCTCTCCTCAGGCTTCTCCCCAAGCCTCTTCCAGGCCTACAGATCCATTATAAATACAGTATTTAACCCCCACTATACAACCAGATGTAGGCTATTCACTCAGGTTACACTAGCCTGATGGATACTGAGACAAAACACAGGATATATTGTGGATGAAAGAAACACTGCTGAATGTTTGATAAAGCAGTTTTTAGTTGGCTTTATTTGATTTTTTATGGAATTTTATTTCAGCGGTTAATACAAACACATTATTTACGAGGACTTTAAAGGGCTCTTCTTGCCAGAACGTGCTAGAAAGTCATTATTGTCTGAATGTTCAAGAACTTTATGATTAGTTGATCATTCTAGAACTTTACGATTAACTGATTATTCTAGAACTCTATGATTTACTGATCATTCTAGAACTTTATGATTAACTGATTATTCTAGAACTTTATGATTAGCTGATCATTCTAGAACTTTATGATTAACTGATTATTCTAGAACTTTATGATTATTAACTGATCATTCTATAACTTTACGATTAACTGATCATTCTATAACTTTATGATTAGCTGATCATTCTAGAACTTTATGATTAACTGATCATTCTAGAACTTTATGATTAGCTGATCATTCTAGAATTTTATGATTAGCTGATTGTTCTAGAAATGTATGATTAACTGATCGTTCTAGAACTTTATGATTAACTGATCGTTCTAGAACTTTATGATTAACTGATTATTCTAGAACTTTATGATTAACTGATCATTCTAGAACGTTATGATTAGCTGATCATTCTAGAATTTTATGATTAGCTGATCATTCTAGAACTTTATGATTAATTGATCATTCTAGAACTTTATGATTAGCTGATCATTCTAGAACTTTATGATTAACTGATCATTCTAGAACTTTATGATTAACTGATCATTCTAGAACTTTATGATTAACTGATCATTCTAGAACTTTATTTTAACTGATCATTGGCTTCCCTGTGACTCAGTTGGTAGAGCATGGTGTTTGCAATGCCAGCATGGTGTGTGAAACACCAGGGTTGTGGGTTTGATTCCCATGGGGGGCTAGTACAAAAAAAGAAAGAAAATGCATGACATGAAATGTATGCATTCACTACTGTAAGTCGCTCTGGATAAGAGTGTCTGCTAAATGACTAAAATGTAATGTAAAAATCATTCTAGAACTTTATGATTAGCTGATCATTCTAGAACTTTATGATTAGCTGATCATTCTAGAACTTTATGATTAACTGATCATTCTAGAACTTAATGATTAGCTGATCATTCTATAACTTTATTATTAGTAGATAATTCTAGAACTTTATGATTATCTGACCATTCTAGAACTTATAAGAGAGAGTAGGTCTGGTCCAGAGGATTTCAGAGAGAGCAGACAAAGGGAAAATGGAACCATGGACATGGAGCTCCAAGACTTATGGATGGATGGTCTGTCACTGTACTGTCACTGTCCCCACAGTAGACTCTAATGGCCCTCTAACTCTCACTGTGCCCACAGTAGACTCTAAATTTCCTTTAACTCTCTCTGTCCCCACAGTAGATCTTAATAGCCCTTTAACACTCTCTCTACCCACAGTAGATCGTGATGGTCCTCTTAACTCTCTCTGTCCCCACAGTAGAGTAACATAATTGCAAAAGGCTTTTCTAATGATCAATTAGCCTTTTAAAATTATAAACTTGGATTAGCTAACACAACGTGCCATTGGAACACAGGAGTGATGGTTGCTTATAATGGGCCTCTGTACGACTATGTAGATATTTCATAACAAATCATCCGTTTCCAGCTACAATAGTCATTTACAACATTAACAATGTCTCCACTCTATTTCTGATACATTTTATGTCATTTTAATGGAGCAAAAAAATTGCTTTTCTTTCAAAACAAGGACCATTCTAAGTGATCTCAACCTTTTGAACGGTAGTGTATATATACTGTACCAGTCAAAAGTTTGGACACACCTACTCATTGCAGAGTTTTTCTTTATTTGTACAATTTTCTACATTGTAGAATAATAGTGAAGACATCAAAACTATGAAATAACACATATGGAATCATGTAGCAACATAAAAAGTGTTAAACAAATCAAAATATATATTTCAGATTCTTCAAAGTAGCCACCTTTTGCCTTGATGAAAGCTTTGCACACTCTTGGCATTCTCTTAAACAGCTTCATGAGGTAGTCACCAGGAATGTATTTCAATTAATAGGTGTGCCTTCTTAAAAGTTAATTAATCTAATTTATTTCCTTCTGAATCCGTTTGAGCCAATCAGTTGCGTGGTGAAAAGGTAGGGGTGGTATACAGAAGATAGCCCTATATGGTAAAAGACCAAGTCCATATTATGGCAAGAACAGCTCAAATAAGCAAGGGGAAACGACAGTCTAACATTACCTTAAAACATGTTGGTCCGTCAATCCGGAAAATTTCAAGAACTTTGAGTTACCAGCCGCAGAAATCAGCAATTAGATGCACCTCAGATTGCAGCCCAAATAAATGCATCACAGAGTTCAAGTAGCAAACACATGGTCAACATCAACTGTTCAGAGGAGAATCAGGCCTTCATGGTCGAATTGCTTCAAATAAACCACTACTAAAGGATAAAAGACTTGCTTGGACCAAGGAACAAAAGCAATGGACGTTAGACTGGTGGAAATCTGTCCTTTGGTCTGATGAGTTTGATTTCAACTGCAGTGTCTGTGAGATGTAGAGTAGTTGAATGGATGATCTCAGCATATGTGGTTTCCACTGTGAAGCATGGAGGAAGAGGTGCGATGGTGTGGAGGAGCTTTGTTTGTGATTTATTTAGAATTCAAGGCACATTTAACCTGCATGGCTACCACAGCATTCTGCAGCGATACGCCATCTCATCTGTCTTAGTGGGACTATCATTTGTTTTTCAACAGGACAATGAACCAAAATACACCTCCAGGCTGTGTAAGGGCTATTTGACCAAGAAGGAGAGTGGCGGAGTGCTGCATCACATGACCTGGCCTCCACAATCACCTGACCTCAACCCAATCTCCTTTTATTTTTATTTCACCTTTATTTAACCAGGTAGGCTAGTTGAGAACAAGTTCTCATTTACAACTGCGACCTGGCCAAGATAAAGCAAAGCAGTGCGACACAAACAACAACACAAAGTTACATGGAATAAACAAGCGTACAGTCAACACAATTGTAAAAAAGAAAGTCTATATACAGTGTGTGCAAATGGCATGAGGAGGTATGGCAATAAATAGGCCATAGCAGCAAAGTTTTACAATTTAGCAGATTAACACTGGAGTGATTGATGAGCAGATGATGATGTGTAAGTAGTGATACTGGTGTGCAAAACAGCAGCAAAGTAAATAAAAACGATATGGGGATGAGGTAGGTAGATTGGGTGGGCTATTTACAGATGGACTATGTACAGCGGCAGCGATCGGTTAGCTGCTCAGATAGCTGATGTTTAAAGTTAGTGAGGGAAATGTAAGTCTCCAGCTTCAGCAATTTTTGCAATTTGTTCCAGTCACTGGCAGCAGAGAACTGGAAGGAAAGGCGGCCAAAGGAGGTGTTGGCTTTGGGGATGACCAGTGAGATATACCTACTGGAGCGCGTGCTATGGGTGGGTGTTGTTATCGTGACCAGTGAGCTGAGAAAAGGAGGAGCTTTACCTAGCATAGACTTGTAGATGACCTGGAGCCAGTGGGTCTGGCGACGAATATGTAGCGAGGGCCAGCCGACTAGAGCATACAGGTCGCAGTGGTGGGTGGTATATGGGGCTTTGGTAACAAAACAGATGGCACTGTGATAGACTGCATCCAGTTTGCTGAGTAGAGTAATGGAAGCTATTTTGTAGGTGACATCGCCGAAGTCGAGGATCGGTAGGATAGTCAGTTTTACTGGGGTAAGTTTGGCGGCGTGAGTGAAGGAGGCTTTGTTTTGCGAAATAGAAAGCCGATTCTAGATTTGATTTTGGATTGGAGATGTTTGATATGAGTCTGGAAGGAGAGTTTACAGTCTAGTCAGACACCTAGGTATTTGTAGTTGTCCACGTATTCTAGGTCAGAACTGTCCAGAGTAGTGATGCTAGTTGGGCGGCTGGTTGAAAAGCATGCATTTGGTTTTGCTTGCGTTTAATAGCAGTTGGAGGCCACGGAAGGAGTGTTGTATGGCATTTAAGCTTGTCTGGAGGTTAGTTAACACAGTGTCCAAAGAAGGGCCAGATGTATACAGAGTGGTGTCATCTGCGTAGAGGTGGATCAGGGAATCACCAGCAGCAAGAGTGACATCGTTGATATATACAGAGAAAAGAGTCGGCCTGAGAATTGAACCCTGTGGTACCCCCATAGAGACTGCAAGAGATCCCTTCAACAGGCCCTCCAATTTTACACACTGAACTCTATCTGCGAAGTAGTTGGTGAACCAGGCGAGGCAGTCATTTGAGAAACCAAGGCTATTGAGTCTGCCAATAAGAATACGGTGATTGACAGAGTCGAAAGCCTTGGCCAGGTCGATGAAGACGGCTACACAGTACTGTTTTTTATCGATGGTGATTATGATATCGTTTAGTACCTTGAGCATGGCTGAGGTGCACCCGTGACCAGCTCGGAAACTGGATTGCACAGCGGAGAAGGTGCGGTGGGATTCGAGATGGTCGGTGATCTGTTTGTTCACTTGGCATTCGAAGACTTTAGAATGGCAGGGTAGAATAGATATAAGTCTGTAAAAGTTTGCGTCTAGAGTGTCTCCCCGTTTGACGAGGGGGATGACCGCTGCCGCTTTTTGATTGTATTGGTGATATTGGTTAATACATTTCACTAGCCTTATAAATTGTTTTGTTTTGTTTTCCAGGTTGTTGCCCTTGTGTATGTGGAGTGAAGTTCTAATATTTAGTCAAATTTACAGATATTGAATATTATGTTTTTACCTTGATGCATTCTTGAGGCATTCTGCACCGCTGTCTTCAGTCCACCGTTGATCACAACACTCTACTAACTACCTTTCTCTCCCTCTCTATTTTCTCTTTTTCCGAACAATACTTTTCTCCAATCTGGTGAGACTCACTCGGTCTCTTCTTGTTTTCCCTCATGGCCCTCTCTCTGTCTTTGTCACGTCCTGGCCAGTATATAAGGTTAATTGTTTTGTAGTTTGGTCAGGGCGTGACAGAGGGTATTTGTTTTATGTGGTTCGGGGTGGTGTGTTTGTGTAAAGGGTGTTTGATTTAGTATGTCCGGGTTTTGGTTTATGTCTAGGTAGTTCTATGTGGAATCTAGTGTGTGTGTTTCTATGTTTGGTTGATTGGGGCTCTCAGTTGAAGGCAGGTGTTGTCTATCTGCCTTTGATTGAGAGTCTCATAAATGAGGGTGTGTTTGTGTTTTGTGGGTGATTGTTCTGTGTTCAGCCCTAGGCTTTGCCAGACTGTTTTGTTGTTCGTTTGTTAGTTCTAGTAGTTTTGTTATTTTGTATTCAGTTGTTTTTTGTAAGTTAATAAATCTAAATATGAGCATACACGTACCTGCTGCATTTTGGTCCTCATTCCCCGACGACAACCGTGACAGAATCACCCACCACCAAAGGACCAAGCAGCAGGAGAACAGCATGGATGGATGGACGTGGGCAGATTTAAGGATGTTCGTGTCCAGGGCTATGGAAGAGTTAAGGGAACCCGAGAGGCAGCCCCAAGAAATTTTTTGGGGGGGGCACAAGGGCTGTGAAGAGGGGCAAGGATGGAGCCCCAGGCCAGCTCCCCGCACTAGCCCTGAGGTACGTGTCTCCAATCTGGTACGCCCAGTACCAGCACCCCGCACCAAGCCCAAGGTGCGTGTCCCCAGCCTCGCCAGTCAACAGTCGTCGGAGCTGCCCGCCAGTCAACAGTCGTCGGAGCTGCCCGCCAGTCAACAGTCGTCGGAGCTGCCCGCCAGTCAACAGTCGTCGGAGCTGCCCGCCAGTCAACAGTCGTCGGAGCTGCCCGCCAGTCAACAGTCGTCGGAGCTGCCCGCCAGTCAACAGTCGTCGGAGCTGCCCGCCAGTCAACAGTCGTCGGAGCTGCCCGTCAGTCAACAGTCGCCGGAGTGGTCAGACTGCGCTGAACTGCCGGAGTGGCCAGACTGCGCTGAACTGCCGGAGTGGCCAGACTGCCCTGAACTGCCGGAGTGGCCAGACTGCCCTGAACTGCCGGAGTGGCCAGACTGCCCTGAACTGCCGGAGTGGCCAGACTGCCCTGAACTGCCGGAGTGGCCAGACTGCCCTGAACTGCCGGAGTGGCCAGACTGCCCTGAACTGCCGGAGTGGCCAGACTGCCCTGAACTGCCGGAGTGGCCAGACTGCCCTGAACTGCCGGAGTGGCCAGACTGCCCTGAACTGCCGGAGTGGCCAGACTGCCCTGAACTGCCGGAGTGGCCAGACTGCCCTGAACTGCCGGAGTGGCCAGACTGCCCTGAACTGCCGGAGTGGCCAGACTGCCCTGAACTGCCGGAGTGGCCAGACTGCCCTGAACTGCCGGAGTGGCCAGCCTGCCCTGAACTGCCGGAGTGGCCAGCCTGCCCTGAACTGCCGGAGTGGCCAGCCTGCCCTGACCTGCCGGAGTGGCCAGCCTGCCCTGACCTGCCGGAGTGGCCAGCCTGCCCTGACCTGCCGGAGTGGCCAGCCTGCCCTGACCTGCCGGAGTGGCCAGCCTGCCCTGACCTGCCGGAGTGGCCAGCCTGCCCTGACCTGCCGGAGTGGCCAGCCTGCCCTGACCTGCCGGAGTGGCCAGCCTGCCCTGACCTGCCGGAGTGGCCAGCCTGCCCTGACCTGCCGGAGTGGCCAGCCTGCCCTGACCTGCCGGAGTGGCCAGCCTGCCCTGACCTGCCGGAGTGGCCAGCCTGCCCTGACCTGCCGGAGTGGCCAGCCTGCCCTGACCTGCCGGAGTGGCCAGCCTGCCCTGACCTGCCGGAGTGGCCAGCCTGCCCTGACCTGCCGGAGTGGCCAGCCTGCCCTGACCTGCCGGAGTGGCCAGACTGCCCTGACCTGCCGGAGTGGCCAGCCTGCCCTGACCTGCCGGAGTGGCCAGCCTGCCCTGACCTGCCGGAGTGGCCAGCCTGCCCTGACCTGCCGGAGTGGCCAGCCTGCCCTGACCTGCCGGAGTGGCCAGCCTGCCCTGACCGCCCCGAGCTGACAGACTGCCGAGACCGCCCCGAGCTGACAGACTGCCGAGACCGCCCCGAGCTGACAGACTGCCCCGAGCCGCCAGACTGCCCCGAGCCGCCAGACTGCCCCGACTGCCCCGAGTTGCCAGACTGCCCCGACTGCCCCGAGTTGCCAGACTGCCCCGACCTGCCCGAGTTGCCAGACTGCCCCGACCGTCCCGAGCTGCCAGACTGCCCAGACAGCCTGGAACGGCCTGAGCCGGAGCCGCCTCCAATATAGGTGGGTTGGGGAGGGGGGGTGTAGCACAGTGCCGTCGTTGACGGCAGCCACCCTCCCTTCCCTCCCTTTAGAAAGGGGGAATTTTTCTTTTGGGTATTGTTTGGGGGTATTTATATTTTTTTGTGTTAAGGTGCTTCTGGGGTAGCACCTTTAAGGGGGGGGTACTGTCACGTCCTGGCCAGTATATAAGGTTAATTGTTTTGTAGTTTGGTCAGGGCGTGACAGAGGGTATTTGTTTTATGTGGTTCAGGGTGGTGTGTTTGTGTAAAGGGTGTTTGATTTAGTATGTCCGGGTTTTGGTTTATGTCTAGGTAGTTCTATGTGGAATCTAGTGTGTGTGTTTCTATGTTTGGTTGATTGGGGCTCTCAGTTGAAGGCAGGTGTTGTCTATCTGCCTTTGATTGAGAGTCTCATAAATGAGGGTGTGTTTGTGTTTGTGTTTTGTGGGTGATTGTTCTGTGTTCAGCCCTAGGCTTTGCCAGACTGTTTTGTTGTTCGTTTGTTAGTTCTAGTAGTTTTGTTATTTTGTATTCAGTTGTTTTTTGTAAGTTAATAAATCTAAATATGAGCATACACGTACCTGCTGCATTTTGGTCCTCATTCCCCGACGACAACCGTGACAGTCTTTCTCAATTCAATTCAAGGTATTTATTGGCATTGGAAAAATATATTTACATTGCCAAAGTAAGTGAAATAGCTAATAAACAAAAGTGAAATAAACAATCTAAAATTAACAGTAAACATTACACTCACAGAAGTTTCAAAGGAAGAGAAACATTTCAAATATCATATTATGGCTCCATAAAGTCTCTAATATGGTCAGTCATATGGCAGGAGGTTAGGAAGTGCAGCTCAGTTTCCACCTCATGTTGTGGCCAGTGTGCACATAGCCTGTCTTCTCTTTAGAGCCAGGTCTGACTTCGCGGTCTTTCTCAATAGCAAGGCTATGCTCACTGAGTTAATACATAGCCAAAGCTTTCCTTAATTTTTGGTCTGTCACAGTGGTCAGGTATTCAAATCCAATCAAAAAATGTTTTTCATTTTATTTATTAATTCATTTATTTAGTTATTTTTCTTTTTTCTTTATAATTATTTATTTTTCTACCAGTGTGTACTCTCTGTTCTTTCCAATGTGTTGAGTATCTTTTTGTTGTCTCAGGATTTGGTTGGGACTAATAAACATGTCGTCCTTCTAACCCATTTCTTTCCCTCCCTTCTCCATCTGTGTGGTGGATGTCCTTCAGCCTGTCTGCTTCAATGGGCCACAACTGCACGGACAGCTGGGTACAACACGCGCACGCACACACGCACACACGCACACAAACACGCACACACACACACACTCTCTTGTTTGCCAGGCTCTTTCCAGGGCTCTGTTAGATGGTATAGGGGTCACGTCCAGGGCTCTGTTAGTTGGTATTGGGGTCACGTCCAGGGCTCTGTTAGTTGGTATAGGGGTCACGTCCAGGGCTCTGTTAGATGGTATAGGGGTCACGTCCAGGGCTCTGTTAGTTGGTATTGGGGTCACGTCCAGGGCTCTGTTAGATGGTATAGGGGTCACGTCCAGGGCTCTGTTAGATGGTATAGGGGTCACGTCCAGGGCTCTGTTAGTTGGTATTGGGGTCACGTCCAGGGCTTTTAGATGGTATAGGGGTCACGTCCAGGGCTCTCTTAGTTGGTATTGGGGTCACGTCTCCCACTGTGACACTGGGAACACTTTTAGGGGGGATAAGAAGGAAGTGAAAGAAAGGTCCACTAACTGGACCTGATGGGAACAGAGTGGTAATTCCACTGCTGCTGATGTTCATGTGTGATATATCACATCACTGAGGAGAGCACAGAGCAGAGGGGAAGCTTTGTTTAGAGTCGAGTGGAGGGTAGTGTGTGTGTGTGTGTGTGTGTGTGTGTTTCATTGGCCAGAGATAAAAGGAATTGGGCTTGTAGGTTTCCTCTCATGAATGGTGATTAGACAGAAATTATGTAACAATAAGAAATGAAGTATTCATTCCTGGAAAACACACACACACACACACACACACACACACACACACACACACAGATGTATTTCTCTGTGGATGGACAGCGTTGTAATGGCAGATCAGTGACAGAGAGGGAGAAGGTCAAAGCCAGAGAGGGAGATCAGATCAGTGACAGGGAGGTAGAAGGTCAGAACAGAGAGGGAGAAGTTCGGAGCCAGAGAGGGAGAAGATCAGATCAGAGAGGGAGAAGATCAGATCAGTGTCAGGGACAGAGAAGGTCAGATCAGAGATTGGGAAAATCATAGAGGGAGAAGGTCAGATCATAGAAGGAGAAAATCAGAGACGGAGAGAGGGAAGGTCAGATCAGTGACAGAGAGGGAGGGAGCAGGTCAGATCAGAGAGGGAGAAGGAGGTCAGATCAGAGACAGGGAGGTAGAAGGTCAGAACAGAGAGGGAGAAGTTCGGAGCCAGAGAGGGAGAAGCTCAGATCAGAGATGGGGAAAGTCAGATCAGAGACAGAAGTTTTGGTCAGTGACAGAGAGGGAGAAGGTCAGATCAGAGACAGAGGAGGAGAAGGTCAGAGAAACTACAGCAATAATTTAGAAAGAGAGAGAGCAAGAGAGAGAGAGAGAGAGAGAGAGAGAGAGAAAGAGAGAGTGAGAGAGAGAAAGAAAGAGGGGGAGAAAGAGAGTGGGAGAGAGAGAGAGGAAGAGATAGGGAAGGGGGAGCGCGAGAGTCAGGGGCTGCTTTAGAGAAGGTCAAAAGCTTCAAGTTCCTTGGCGTCCACATCAATAAGGACGTTCAATGGTTCCTTCACACTGACAGCATGGTGAAGAAGGCACAATAGCACCTTACAACCTCAGGAGGCTGAAGAAATGCGGTTTGGCTCTTAAGACCCTCACACACTTCTATAGAAGAACCATTGAGAGCATCCTGTTGAGCTGTATTACCGCCTGCTACGGCAATTGCACGGCCAGCAACCGCAGGGCTTTCCATAAGGTGGTGTGGTCAGCCAAACTCATCATCGGAAGCACACTGCCTGCCCTTCAGGACATCTACAGCACCCGGTGCCACAGGAAGGCGAAGTAGATCATCAAGGACCTCAGCCACCCGAGCCACGTCCTGTTCACCCTGCTACCATCCAGAAGATCATCAAGGACCTCAGCCACCCGAGCCACGTCCTGTTCACCCTGCTACCATCTAGAAAATCATCAAGGACCTCAGCCACGGCCTGTTCACCCCCGCTATCATCTAGTAGATCATCAAGGACCTCAGCCACCTGAGCCACGTCCTGTTCACCTTACAGGTGCATCAATGCTAGGACAGAGAGACTGAGAAACAGCTTCTATCTTCAGGCCATCAGACTGTTAACAGCCTCCACCCAGTACCCTGCCCTGAACCTCAGACACTTACACTAGCGGGCTACCACCCGGTACTCTACCCTGCACCTTAGAGACTGCTGCCCTATGTACATACAGTAGATTCATTGAACACTAATAGTGTTTACATCCTGTTTTACCCACTTCACACGAACTGTTGAAGTCGGAAGTTGACATACACCTTAGCCAATTACATTTAAACTCAGTTTTTCACAATTCCTGACATTTAATCCTAGTAAAAATTCCCTGTTTTCGGTCAGTTAGGATCACCACTTTATTTTAAGAATGTGAAAATGTCAGAATAATAGTAGAGTGAATGATTTATTTCAGCTTTTATTTCTTTCATCACATTTCCAGTGGGTCAGAAGTTTGCATACACTATATTAGTGATGAGTAGTCGTGCTGTACTTCGCTCCGCGGGTAATATTACATTTCATTACATTACAACGGAACGATTTGATTTGATTAGCTAGCTAGCTAGCTACATAGTTGTCTTTGCTGTCTTTGTATCAAGGATAAAGGTGTAGCTTTGAGAAACTAACAAGGTTAGCTAGCCAGCTGTATTCGTTCGCAGCCGTTTTCCAAACGGCGTCAACAACACAACACCACAGCCACTGCTAGCTAGCCAGCTTTACCAACTAGCAGTACTGTAGAAACTAAATACATTACAACGGAACGTTTTGATTAGTGTAATGTTAGCTAGCTACATAGTTGTCTTTGTATCAAAGATAAAGGTAAACGTAGCCACTGCTAGCTAGCCAACTCTACCAGCTAGCAGTACTGTATCATTTTTAGTCAATAAGATTTTTGCAACGTAAGCTTAACTTTCTGAACTTTCGAGATGTGTAGTCCACTTGTGTAGCTAGCAGGACTGACTTTGTGTTAGCTAGCCAACGTTTAATTACTTCTGCATTATGAGAGGAACTAGACACGGACACGAATGATCCATTGGTAGTTTGTTGTAACCAAGTATTGGTGCTAACCGTGTGTTATTGGATGCTAGCATGCTAGTTAGCTACGGCGTCATAGGATACGGTGCACTGGGTGGGTTTCACGGAAGAATACTGTACCAAGTTATCTAGCTGAATAAACTAAGTTTGAGCCTATTCCTGGAAACATTGAACCACTGTAGTTTACATCAATTATATTTTCTAAAGTGGAAGTTGGAAAAGTTATATTTGAGTGTTTCAGTGAATGGTTAGTAAGGGAGGCCTTGCTCTCTCGCTCCCCCAGTTGTTTAGTTAATTTTCATTCCAATCTCCTTTGCATTAGCGTAGCCTCTCCTGTAGCCTGTCAACTATGTGTCTGTCTATCCCTGTTCTCTCCTCTCTGCACAGGCCACACAAACGCTTCACACCGTGTGGCTGCTGCCACTCTAACGTGGTGGTCCCAGCGCGCACGACCCACGTGGAGTTCCAGGTCTCCGGCAGCCTCTGGAACTGCCGGTCTGCAGCCAACAAGGCAGAGTTCATCTCAGCCTATACTACCCTCCAGTCCCTTGACTTCTTGGCGCTGACGGAAACATGGATTACCACAGATAACACTGCTACTCCTACTGCTCTCTCCTCTTCTGACCACGTGTTCTCGCATACCCCGAGAGCATCTCCAGACCATTTCCAGAGACCTTCTCCCCTACCTCACCTCGCTCATCAACTCATCCTTGACTGCTGGCTACATCCTTTTCGTCTTCAAGAGAGCGAGAGTTGCACCCCTTCTCAAAAAACCTACACTCGATCCCTCCGATGTCAACAACTACAGACCAGTATCCCTTCTTTCTTTTCTCTCCAAAACTCTTGAGCGTGCCGTCCTTGGCCAGCTCTCTTGCTATCTCTCTCAGAATGACCTTCTTGATCCAAATCAGTCAGGTTTCAAGACTGGTCATTCAACTGAGACTGCTCTTCTCTGTGTCACGGAGGCTCTCCGCACTGCTAAAGCTAACTCTCTCTCCTCTGCTCTCATCCTTCTAGACCTATCTGCTGCCTTTGATACTGTGAACCATCAGATCCTCCTCTCCACCCTCTCCGAGTTGGGCATCTCCGGCACGGCTCACTCTTGGATTGTGTCCTACCTGACAGGTCGCTCCTACCAGGTGGCGTGGCGAGAATCAGTCTCCGCACCACGTGCTCTCACCACTGGTGTCCCCCAGGGCTCAGTTCTAGGCCCTCTCCTATTCTCGCTATACACCAAGTCACTTGGCTCTGTCATATCCTCACATGGTCTCTCCTATCATTGCTACGCAGACGACACACAATTCATCTTCTCATTTCCCCCTTCTGATAACCAGGTGGCGAATCGCATCTCTGCATGTCTGGCAGACATATCAGTGTGGATGACGGGTCACCACCTCAAGCTGAACCTCGGCAAGACGGAGCTGCTCTTCCTCCCGGGGAAGGACTGCCCGTTCCATGATCTCGCCATCAAGGTTGACAACTTCACTGTGTCCTCCTCCCAGAGTGCTAAGAGCCTTGGCGTGACCCTGGACAACACCCTATCGTTCTCCGCTAGCATCAAGGCGGTGACCCGATCCTGTAGGTTCATGCTCTACAACATTCGCAGACTACAACCCTGCCTTATACAGGAAGTGGCGCAGGTCCTAATCCAGGCACTTGTCATCTCCCGTCTGGATTACTGCAACTCGCTGCTGGCGGGGCTCCCTGCCTGTGCCATTAAACCCCTACAACTCATCCAGAACGCCGCAGCCCATCTGGTGTTCAACCTTCCCAAGTTCTCTCACGTCACCCCGCTCCTCCGCACACTCCACTGGCTTCCAGTTGAAGCTCGCATCTGCTACAAGACCATGGTGCTTGGCTACGGAGCTGTGAGGGAAATGGCACCTCCGTACCTTCAGGCTCTGATCAGTCCCTACACCCAAAGAAGGGTGTTCATCCACCTCTGGCCTGCTCACCTCCCTACATCTGCGGAAGCACAGTTCCCGCTCAGCCCAGTCAAAACTGTTCGCTGCTCTGGCACCCCAATGGTGGAACAAGCTCCCTCACGACGCCAGGACAGCGGAGTCAATCACCACTTTCCGGAGACACCTGAAACCCCACCTCTTTAAGGAATACCTGGGATAGGATAAAGTAATCCTTCTAACCCCCCCCACCATCCCCCCCCAAAAAAGATATAGATGTACTATTGTAAAGTGGTTGTTCCACTGGATATCATAAGGTGAATGCACCAATTTCTAAGTCGCTCTGGATAAGAGCGTCTGCTAAATGACGTAAATGTAATGTAAATGTAATAGTATTTGGCAGCATTGCCTTTAAATTGTTTAACTTGGGTCAAACGTTTCAGGTAGCCTTCCATAAACTTCCATAAGTTGGGTGAATTTTGGCCCCTTCCTCCTGACAGAGCTGTTGTAACTGAGTCAGGTTTGTAGGCCTCCTTGCTCGCACACGCTTTTTCAGATCTGCTCACAAATTTTCTATAGGATTGAGGTCAGGGCTTTGTGATGGCCACTCCAATACCTTAACTTTGTTGTCCTTAAGCCATTTTGCCACAACTTTGGAAGTATGCTTGAGGTCATTGTCCATTTGGACGATCCATTTGCGACCAAGCTTTAACTTCCTGACTGATGTCTTGAGATGTTGCTTCAATATATCCACATAATTTTCCTACCTCATGATGCCATCTACTTTGTGAAGTGCACCAGTCCTTCCTGCAGCAAAGCAACCCCACAACATGATGCTGCCACCCCAGTGCTTCACGGTTGGGATGGTGTTCTTTGGCTTGCAAGCCTCCCCCTTTTTCCTCCAAACATAATCATGGTCATTATGGTGAAACAGTTCTATTTTTGATTCATCAGACCAGAGGACATTTCTCAAAAAAGTACGATCTTTGCCCTCATGTGCAGTTGCAAACCTTTGTGCAGTTGCAAAAGCTTTTTTATGGTGGTTTAAGAGCAGTGGCTTTTTCCTTGCTGAGCGGCCTTTCAGGTTATGTCGATATAGGACTCGTTTTACTGTGTCTATAGATACTTTTGTACCTGTTTCCTCCAGCATCTTCACAAGGTCCTTTGCTGTTGTTCTGGGATTGATTTGCACTTTTCGCACCAAAGTACGTTCATCTCTAGGAGACAGAACGCGTATCTTTACTGAGCGGTATGACTCCTGCATGGTCCCTTGGTGTTTGTACAAATGAATGTGGTACTTTCAGGCATTTGGAAATTGCTCCCAAGGATGAACCAGACTTGTGGAGGTCTACAATTGTTTTTCTGAGGTCTTGGCTGATTTATTTACATTTTCGTATGACGTCAAGCAAAGAGGCACTGAGTTTGAAGGTAGGCCTTGAAATACATCCACAGGTACACCTCCAATTAACTCAAATGATGTCAATTAGCCTATCAGAAGCTTCTAAAGCCATGACATCATTTTCTGGAATTTTCCATGCTGTTTAAAGGCACAGTCAACATAGCGCATGTAAACTTCTGACCCACTGGAATTGTGATACAGTGAATTATAAGTGAAATAATCTGTCTGTAAACAATTGTTGGAAAAATGACTTGTGTCATGCACTAAGTAGATGTCCTAACCGACTTGCCAAAACTATAGTCTGTTAACAAGAAATTTGTGGAGTGTTTGAAAAACTGAGTTTTAATGACTCCAACCTAAGTGTATGTAAACTTCCGACTTCAAATGTATATACTGTATTATATCCGCGATGCGTCAAGTTAAAGAACAGTCCTTAGCCGTGCTATATTGACCATATACCACTCCCCCTCATGCCTTATTTCTTAATTCTAGTCATGGCTCATCTTTTATAATTACTGCTATACACACCATCTCTGATCACATACTGTCCATGCTGTCTATACACACCATCTCTGATCAAATACTTTCCATACTGTCTATACACACCATCTCTGATCAAATACTTTCCATACTGTCCATACACACCATCTCTGATCAAATACTGTCCATACTGTCTATACACACCATCTCTGATCACATACTGTCCATACACACCATCTCTGATCATATACTGTCCATACTGCCTATACACACCATCTCTGATCATATACTGTCCATACTGCCTATACACACCATCTCTGATCATATACTGTCCATACTGCCTATACACTCCATCTCTGATCATATACTGTCCATACTGTCTATACACACCATCTCTGATCCCATACTGTCCATACTGCCTATACACACCATCTCTGATCATATACTGTCCATACTGCCTATACACACCATCTCTGATCATATACTGTCCATACACACCATCTCTGATCATATACTGTCCATACTGTCTATACACACCATCTCTGATCACATACTGTCCATACTGCCTATACACACCATCTCTGATCATATACTGTCCATACACACCATCTCTGATCATATACTGTCCATACTGTCTATACACACCATCTCTGATCACATACTGTCCATACTGTCTATACACACCATCTCTGATCACATACTGTCCATAATGTCTATACACACCATCTCTGATCACTTACTGTCCATACTGTCTATACACACCATCTCTGATCACATACTGTCCATACTGTCTATACACACCATCTCTGATCACATACTGTCCATACTGTCTATACACACCTATCTACTATACACTTCTACTACTGTAAATTGTATTTTAATTACACTGTTTATACACAGTGCATATGTATTTTCATACTGGATTCTTGACATAGCTTACAAAATATTACGAACACCTTCTCCCGAGCTGACAAGGTAAAAATCGGTCGTTCTGCCCCTGAGCAAGGCAGTTAACCCACTGTTCCCCGGGCGCTGAAAACGTGGATGTCTAGGAAGGCAGCCCCCCCCCCCCCGCACCTCTCTGATTCAGAGGGGTTTGGGTTAAATGCGGAAGACACATTTCAGTTGAATACATTCAGTTGTACATCTGACTAGGTATCCCCTTTTCCCTTTATTTCCATGACATAGACTGACCAGGTGAATCCAAGTGAAAGCTATGATCCCTTATTGATGTCACATGTTAAATCCACTTCGATCAGTGTAGATGAAGGGGAGGAGACAGGTTAAAGAAGGATTTTTAAGCCTTGAGACAATTGAGACATGGATTGTGTATGTGTGCCATTCAGAGGGTGAATGGGCAGGACAAAAATATTGAAATGCCTTTGAATGGGGTATGGTGTCAAGAACTGCAACACTGCTGGGTTTTTCAAACTCAGCAATTTCCCGTGTGCATCAAGAATGGTCCAACACCCAAAGGACATCCAGCCAACTTGGCACAACTGTGGGAAGCATTGGAGTCAACATGGGCCAGCATCCATGCAGAACGCATTCGACACCTTGTAGAGTCCATGCCCCGACGAATTGAGGCTGTTCTGAGGGAAATGTGGGGGGGGGGGGGGGGGGGGGGGGTCTACCTCAATATTAATAAAGGGGTTCCTAATGTTTTGTACACTCAGTTTATCTACTGCTGTATCATTGTTAGTATATCTAGTGTAAATTCATCCGGTGTAGATACATATAGATTGCATATGGATTACTGTTACAATGATATTTGGGTTGTTAATTCGTTCCGACATTTCTTTATTTCTTGTGGTGTTTTTTAATATATATATATATATTTTTTTGTAGGTGTTGAACATTTTACTCCGTTGCTAGGAGCTAGTAACATAACCGTTTCGCTGTACCCGCTATACCATCTACTAAACTGTGTACGCGACCAAGAAACTTTCATTTGATTTTATTTTAATTAAATGTCAGGACACCTGTCAGCTGTCAGGAGAAAGGGAAGAGTAAAGTGTTGAGAGAGAGAGAGATATAATGAGACAGAGATAGTCAGAGAGAGGAGAGAAACCCCCCTCCAGTTGTAAATGTCATGTGTGATATGCAGGCGAACAATCCCCATCTGCTAAATGTCAGCTGATTGTTTTAGGAGGTGGAACGGTGTAATCCTGCAGGAGAGGTTGACAGTTTGTCTGCTGTAGGAAGTGTTAATCCCATCCTTGGTTGTTGTGTGTCAATAGGCCCTAGAATCGACCGTTTCTGTTGATTTGTCTTGTCTCAAATCCGCCGGGGTTGTTCAGGAAAAACATAACGATGACATATTTCAGGATCTGCTCAACCAAATGAGCTGTTTACGTTGAAGACCTTGTAATCTCTCTCTGTGTTTGTGTGTGTGTGTGTGTGTGTTTGTATGTGTGTGTGTGTGTGTGTGTGTGTGTGTGTGTGTGTGTGTGTGTGTGTGTGTGTGGGGAGGGGAGGACCGTCCTCCTCAGTGAATTTCATACAAATAAAAAAACATTTAAAAAGTTATCCTTTTTATATAACTATACTAAATATAATATCATGTCACCAAATAATTGATTAAAACACACTATTTTGCAATGGTCTACAGTAGCCTCAACAGCACTCTGTAGGGTAGCACCAGGGTGTAGCCAGAGGACAGCTAGCTTCCGTCCTCCTCTGGGTACATTGACTTTAATGCAAAACCTAGGAGGCTCATGGTTCTCACCGCCTTCCATAGACTTACACAGCAATTATGACAACTTCCGGGGGTCGTCCTCCAAACTATCAGAGCTTTTGCAGCATGAACTGAGATGTTGTCCACCCAATCAAAGGATCAAATCAAATCAAATCAAATGTATTTATATAGCCCTTCTTACATCAGCTGATATCTCAAAGTGCTGTACAGAAACCCAGCCTAAAACCCCAAACAGCAAGTAATGCAGGTGTAGAAGCATGGTGGCTAGGAAAAACTCCCTAGAAAGGCCAAAACCTAGGATGAAACCTAGAGAGGAACCAGGCTATGAGGGGTGGCCAGTCCTCTTCTGGCTGTGCCAGAAGAATCTAGTACTGAAATCTACATCTAGTTAGCACTGCAGTGCATACAATGTGGTGAGTAGTTGACTCAAAGAGAGAGAAAGACAATAGTTGAACAATTTTGAACAAATTCATTTCTTCCAAAATGAAGGAGAAGCAAGAGAGAGATGGAGATTTTGCCTTTTTTTTTTTTTCGCTTTTTCACTTTATTCACTTTCAGTTTCACTTACTTAGCTAGCAAATGCAGCTAGCTATTTTAGCCTACAGAAACACCCTGCTCAAACAGAGGGATGCTATGTTAGCTAGCTGGCTTTGACTTTCCAACACAACACTGGAACTCTTCCAAGTCAAGGTAAGCTTTTGGTTTAACTAATTTAATGCCACCGGTGTAACTGCTTACTGACTATAAACTGGAACGTTACTGCATGATTGTTCGCAGATTAACTAATTAGTTCTGTTAACTATGACATTACTGTAGCCAATATAGTGACAACGATGTAGGCTGCGG
The DNA here is from genome assembly GCF_901001165.1 of Salmo trutta. Lineage (NCBI taxonomy): Eukaryota > Metazoa > Chordata > Actinopteri > Salmoniformes > Salmonidae > Salmo > Salmo trutta. The sequence goes on along the minus strand of NC_042990.1, from coordinate 39,104,940 downwards.
GTAGCAGTTATGATACGGTTTTGGCTTGTAAAGTTTCATGTGTTGTATATTGAAGTCCACAAGTGAAGGGACAAGGTGAGAGGAGAGCATACAGATGCGAGAACGAACACAACATGGCTGCTATGAAAGTATACTGTATTTACGCGCGATAACGGGTGAATTCATTCCGCCGATTCCGTTGAAAAACATTTCTCAAACGAAAGCAAACTGGGATGAATAGACGTGAATTTTGTCCAATAGAATCTCTCGTTTGCAACTGTTGGACTAATGATTACACCCTAGATCAGCTAGATACCGGCAAGAGTGTGCAAGGCGGTATTGAAAGTGTCACTGTCTGTCATCTTAAATTTTGCTCTCAAATTGTGTGCACCTACGTTTTAAACTTTCATTTATACGCTCGGTTGTAAGAACCTCATGAAGTGTATATGGAAAACGTGATTTTCATGTTGTAGCCTAAGCCTGTTGATGTTACATTGAACTAAGTGAATGGAATATGAATCACAGTTATCCAATGTAATCGAAATAAGGTCTCTGTCACGCCCTGATCTGTTTCACCTGTATTTGTGCTTGTCTCCGCCCCCTCCAGGTGTCGCCCATCTTCCCTACTTATCCCCTGGGTATTTATACCAGTCTTTTCTGTGTGTCTGTTGCCAGTTGGTCTTGCTTGACAAGCCTACCAGGGTTTTGTGTCTCATCTCCTGCTTTTCCACAGTCTCTCTCTTTTCTCGTCCTCCTGGTTTTTGACCCCTGACCCTGTACCCGCCCGCCTGACCACCCTGCCTCTCCCTGACCTGGAGTCTACCTGCTGGATTACCAACCTCTGCCTGACCTGACCCTGAGCCTGGGCCTGCCGTCCTGTACCTTGGTCCCACTACTCTGTCTTATCGACCCCTGCCTGCCTTGAACTGTCGTTTGCCTGCCCCTGTTGCTACAATAAACATCGTTAGTTCCACAGTCTGCACTTGGGTCTTACCTGGATTCCTGATAGTCTCCTCATGAAAAAAAAAAAATGGTCCTCCCTCATCTTAAATAGCACTGATCGCCACTGGTGTGTGTGTGTGTTTGTGTGTGTGTGTGTGTGTATTTGTGTGTGTGTATTTGTGTGTGTTTGCATGCATGTGTGTAGGTGTGTATGTGTGCACGCATGTGTGTAGGTGTGTGGTGTGTGTGCGTGTGCGTGTGTGTGTGTACAGACCAGGTTCCAGACCTCTCTCCCAGGGGGAGTTATTGGAAGTGTCTCCTCTTCCCTAAAAAGCTGCTGAATTATTCACTGTGACCTGGTTTGGGCCTATTAGTTTGACAGTAGACTAGAATTCTCTCTCACTGTGACCTGGTTTGGGCCCATCAGTTTCATACTTACTCAACGATTACTTACCAAATGTTTACCAACGGAATGCTTACTCATTGAATGCTTACTTACTGAATGTTTACTTACTGAATGTTTACTTACTGAATGTTTACTTACTGAATGTTTACTTACTGAATGTTTACTTACTGAATGTTTACTTACTGAATGTTTACTTACTGAATGTTTACTTACTGAATGTTTACTTACTAAATGTTTACTTACTGAATGTTTACTTACTGAATGTTTACTTACTGAATGATTACTTACTGAATGATTACTTATTGATTGTTTACTTACTGAATGTTTACTTATTGAATGATTACTTACTGAATGTTTACTTACTGAATGCTTACTTAATGAATGTTTACTTACTGAATGTTTACTTACTGAAAGTTTACTTATTGAATGTTTACTCATTGAATCCTTACTTACTGAATGTTTACTTACTGAATGTTTACTTACTGAATGTTTACTTACTGAATGTTTACTTACTGAATGTTTACTTTGTCACGAACGGGATGAACAGTTTAAGGAGTGAGTCAAGCGCAGGAGACTGATGTCCGTTGGAACAAACTTAATTTAATAGTCCAATGGCAAGATCCATATATGGCTGAGAGCATAACAGTCAAAATGACTAAACGAAGCTCCGCTCAAAAGAAACAGACGGGGCGCAGCCCGGCAACCCTACTGCCTATACAATAAACGTAACACCAAACGTAACAAAGAACAATCCCGCACGAATCCTAGCTAAACACAGACAGACTAAATACCCCCCACTAATGACAAACACAAAACAGGTGCAATCACAAAACAGACATAACTAACAGACACTGAAACACAGATCGGTGGCAGCTAGTAGGCCGGTGACGACGACCGCCGAGCGCCGCCCGACCGAGGAGAGGCGCCACCTTCTGTGGATGTTGTGACAGTACCCCTCCCCTGACGCGCGGGTCCCGCAGCGCGCCGACACCGGCCTCGGGGACGACCCGGAGGGCGAGGCGCCGGGCGATCCGGGCGGAGGTTGTGGAAATTCCGCAACATGGCTGGATCCAGAATATCCCTCGCCGGGACCCAGCACCTCTCCTCCGGACCGTACCCCTCCCAGTCCACGAGGTACTGCAGGCCCCCCAACCGACGTCGGGAGTCCAAGATGGCCCGGACTGTATACGCCGGGGCCCCTCCGATGTCCAGGGGGGGCGGGGGGACCTCCCGCACCTCAACGTCCTGCAGCGGACCAGCTACCACCGGCCTGAGGAGAGACACATGAAACGAGGGGTTAATACGGTAATATGTAGGAAGTTGTAACCTATAACACACCTCGTTTATTCTCCTCAGGACTTTGAATGGCCCCACAAATCGCGGACCCAGCTTCCGGCAGGGCAGGCGGAGGGGCAGGTTCCGGGTCGAGAGCCAGACTCTATCCCCTGGGTTAAACACCGGGGCCTCACTGCGGTGGCGGTCAGCGCTCTCCTTGTGTCGATCTCCAGCCTTCTTTATACACTCCTGGACCTCATTCCAGGTCTCCCTAGAGCGCTGGACCCATTCCTCCACCGCAGGAGCCTCTGTCTGGCTCTGTTGCCATGGCACCAGGACCGGCTGATACCCCAACACGACCTGGAAGGGTGACAGGTTAGTAGAGGAGTGGCGCTGAGAGTTCTGGGCCATCTCGGCCCAGGGTACGAACCGCGCCCACTCTCCTGGCCGGTCCTGGCAATATGACCGCAGAAACCTGCCCACATCCTGGTTAATGCGCTCTACCTGCCCATTACTTTCGGGGTGGAAACCCGAGGTCAGGCTGACCGAGACCCCCAGCCTCTCCATAAACGACTTCCACACCCTGGACGTGAACTGGGGACCCCGATCAGATACGATGTCCTCGGGCACCCCGTAGTGCCGGAAGACGTGGGTGAATAGGGCCTCCGCAGTCTGTAGGGCCGTGGGAAGACCGGGCAACGGAAGCAGACGGCAGGACTTCGAGAACCGATCCACAACCACCAGGATCGTAGTATTACCCTGAGATGGCGGGAGATCCGTAAGGAAATCCACCGAGAGGTGAGACCATGGTCGTTGTGGAACGGGGAGGGGCTGTAATTTCCCTCGAGGCAGGTGCCTAGGAGCCTTGCACTGAGCGCACACCGAACAGGAAGAGACATAGTGTCTTACATCCTCTACCAAGGTGGGCCACCAGTACTTTCCCCTCAGGCCTCGCACTGTCCGTTCCACCCCAGGGTGACCCGAGGAGGGTAGAGTGTGGACCCATCGGATCAAGCGATCACGAATACCCAACGGAACGAACTTCCGACCCGCGGGACATTGAGGTGGAGTGGGTTCGAACCGACCCGCCCGCTCGATGTCCGCATCCACCTCCCACACCACCGGTGCCACCACACAGGAAGCCGGGAGTATGGGAGTGGGATCGATGGTCCGCTCCTCGGTGTCGTAGAGACGTGACAGTGCGTCGGCCTTCCGGTTCCGAGAACCCGGAATGTATGAAAGGGTGAACTGAAACCTCATAAAGAACATGGCCCACCTGGCTTGACGAGGATTAAGTCTCCTCGCTGCCCGGATGTACTCCAGGTTACGGTGGTCGGTCCAGATGAGAAAAGGGTGACGTGCCCCCTCAAGCCAATGTCTCCACACTGTCAAAGCCTTGACCACAGCTAACAACTCCCTGTCCCCCACATCATAGTTGCGCTCCGCCGGGCTCAGCTTCTTAGAAAAGAATGCGCAGGGACGGAGCTTCGGAGGGGTGCCCGAATGCTGTGAAAGCACAGCTCCCACCCCAGCCTCGGACGCGTCCACCTCCACTATGAATGGCAAAGAGGGATCCGGATGCGCCAGCACCGGAGCATTGGTAAACAGAACCTTCAGACGACGGAAGGCTCTGTCCGCCTCTGCCGACCACCGCAATTGCACCGGACCCCCCTTCATCAGTGAGGTAATGGGAGCTGCCACCTGGCCAAAACCTCGGATAAACCTCCGGTAATAATTGGCGAACCCCAAGAACCGCTGCACCTCCTTTACCGTGGTAGGGGTCGGCCAATTACGCACAGCCATAACGCGGTCATCTTCCATCACCACCCCTGTGGTGGAAATGCGATATCCCAGAAAAGAAACGGCTTGTTGGAAGAACTCACATTTCTCAGCCTTGACGTATAGGTCATGCTCCAGCAGCCGCCCAAGCACTTTACGCACCAGAGCCACATGCGCGGCGCGAGTGGAGGAGTAGATCAGGATGTCATCGATGTACACCACCACCCCCTGCCCGAGCATGTCCCTGAGAACCTCGTCCACAAAGGATTGGAAGACGGCGGGAGCATTCTTTAACCCATACGGCATGACGAGGTACTCATAATGGCCAGATGTGGTACTAAATGCAGTCTTCCACTCGTCTCCATCTCGGATACGCACCAGGTTATACGCGCTCCTGAGATCTAGTTTGGTGAAAAAACGCGCCCCATGAAATGACTCCACGGCCGTAGCAATGAGAGGTAGTGGGTAACTGAACCCCACTCTGATAGAATTTAGACCTCTATAATCAATTCACGGGCGCAGGCCTCCCCCCTTCTTCTTCACAAAAAAGAAACTCGAGGAGGCGGGTGATTTAGATGGCCGAATGTATCCCTGTCTCAAGGATTCAGTGACGTATGTCTCCATAGCCACTGTCTCCTCCTGCGACAGAGGATACACGTGACTTTTAGGAAGGGCCGCGCCAGCCTGGAGGTTTATCACACAATCCCCCTGTCGATGGGGTGGTAATTGAGTCGCCTTCGTTTTACTGAAGGCGATAGCCAAATCGGCATATTCAGAGGGGATGTGTACAGTGGAGACTTGGTCTGGACTCTCCACCGTGGTTGCACCGATGGAAACTCCTATACACCTACCTGAGCACTCCCTCGACCACCCCTTAAGAGCCCTCTGCCCCCATGAAATCTGAGGATTGTGAGAGGCTAGCCAGGGAAGTCCCAGCACCACCGGAAATGCCGGGGAATCAATAATAAACAGGCTGATACGTTCCTCATGACCCCCTTGCGTTACCATGACCAGTGGCACTGTTACCTCCCTCACTTGGCCAGACCCTAGTGGTCGACTATCTAAAGCGTGCACGGAGAAGGGTTGGTCCAGTTTAACCAGGGGAATCCCTAACTTATCAGCAACACTTCGGTCCATAAAACTCCCAGCTGCGCCTGAATCGACTAGTGCCTTATACTGGGAGTGAGGGGAAAACTCAGGGAAGAAAACAGAGACATACATGTGGTCGACAGGGGGCTCTGGGTGTGGCTGGTGCAGACTCACCTGGGGGGTCGATGGGGTGCTCCGCCTGCCATCTGAATTCCCGGGAGAACCTCTCCAGCACCGGTCCGCAGTGTGTCCTCTACGGCCACAGTGGGTGCAGGAGAGGCCCCCCCCTCCGGTCCTCCCAGCAGCAGTCCCTCCAAGCTCCATGGGCGTTGGAGCAGGAGGGATGGGAGGTGGAATGAATAGGCCCCGATCGGAACGTCCCCGGGCAGCCAACAGGTTGTCCAGCCTGATGGACAAATCAATCAACTGATCCAGCGTGGTGGTATGGTCCCGGCAAGCCAGCTCCCGGCGGACGTCCTCACGTAGACTACACCTGTAGTGGTCAATCAGGGCCCGCTCATTCCACCCCGATCCGGCGGCTAGAGTCCGGAACTCCAGTGCAAAGTCCTGAGCACTCCTCGTCTCCTGCCTCAGATGAAATAATCGCTCGCCCGCCGCCTTGCCCTCTGGGGGATGATCGAATACCGCCCGGAAGCGGCGAGCGAACTCCGGGTAGTTGTCCTTCGCTGAGTCTGGGCCCTCCCAGACGGCGTTGGCCCATTCCAGGGCTCTACCCGTGAGGCATGAGACGAGGACGCTCACCCTCTCTTCATCGGAGGGAGAGGGCCGGACGGTCGCCAGGTACAGGTCCAACTGGAGCAAAAACCCCTTGCACCCAGCGGCCGTCCCATCGAACTCCCTGGGAGCCATGATCCATATCCCGCTTGTACTGGGTTCGGTGGGATTAGGTAGGGGCGCAGGGTGATGAATCGGTCCTGGTGGGGTTGATGGAGCGACTCGCTCCCAGCTCTCCAATCGGGTCAGCACCTGGTCCATGGCCGTGCCCAGTCGTTGGAGGAGGCGGGCATGTTGGGAGACTTGTTCCTCCATTGAAAATGTTTCTGTCCCTGCTGACTCCATAAGTGGTGCGGGATTCTGTCACGAACGGGATGAACAGTTTAAGGAGTGAGTCAAGCGCAGGAGACTGATGTCCGTTGGAACAAACTTAATTTAATAGTCCAATGGCAAGATCCATATATGGCTGAGAGCATAACAGTCAAAATGACTAAACGAAGCTCCGCTCAAAAGAAACAGACGGGGCGCAGCCCGGCAACCCTACTGCCTATACAATAAACGTAACACCAAACGTAACAAAGAACAATCCCGCACGAATCCTAGCTAAACACAGACAGACTAAATACCCCCCACTAATGACAAACACAAAACAGGTGCAATCACAAAACAGACATAACTAACAGACACTGAAACACAGATCGGTGGCAGCTAGTAGGCCGGTGACGACGACCGCCGAGCGCCGCCCGACCGAGGAGAGGCGCCACCTTCTGTGGATGTTGTGACATACTTACTGAATGTTTACTTACTGAATGTTTACTTACTGAATGATTACTTACTGAATGTTTACTTACTGAATGTTTACTTATTGATTGTTTACTTACTGAATGTTTACTTACTAAATGACTACTTACTGAATGTTTACTTCCTGAAAGTTTACTTATTGAAAGTTTACTTATTGAATGTTTACTTACTGAATGTTTACTTACTGAATGTTTACTTACTGAATGTTTACTTACTGAATGTTTACTTACTGAATGTTTACTTACTGAATGATGACCTTTACCATTTTGCTATTGTGTTGTATTTTTCCTGCCTATCCAATCCCCGACTTTCACCACCACCCTAACCCACACTATACCCCAGACCACATGTTATCACCACCACCCTAACCCACACTATACCCCAGACCACATGTTATCACCACCACCCTAACCCACACTATACCCCAGACCACATGTTATCACCACCACCCTAACCCACACTATACCCCAGACCACATGTTATCACCACCACCCTAACCCACACTGTATCAGAGAAAGCATGCTTTCTTAACCCCTGTTATCACCCCTTCCCCTCCCTTCCCCTCCCTACCTCTCCCATCCTCTCCCTTCCCCTCCCCTCCCTTCCCCTCCCTACACCTCCTACCCCTCCCTACCCTCACTACCCCTCCCTCCCAACACCTCCCATCCCCTCCTTTCCTCTCCCTACCTCTCTCTCCCCCCCTCTCTACCCCTCCCTACACCTCCCTTCCCCTCCTTACATCTCCCTTCCCCTCCCTCCCCCTCCCTTCCCCTCCCTTCCCTTCCTTATCCCTCCCTTCCCCTCCCTACCTACCCATTGATAAACCAATCATCTGTCTGACTGACAGGCTCATCATAGAGGTAAGCCAATCATCTGGCGGACTGACAGTCTCATCGTAGAGGTAAACCAATCATCTGGCTGACTGACAGTCTCATCATAGAGGTAAACCAATCATCTGACTGACAGGATCATCTTAGAGGTAACCCAATCATCTGTCTGACTGACAGGCTCATCATAGAGGTAAACCAATCATCTGTCTGACTGACAGTCTCATCATAGAGGTAAACCAATCATCTGACTGTCAGGCTCATCGTAGAGGTAAACCAATCATTTGACTGACAGGCTCATCATAGAGGTAAACCAATCATCTGACTGACAGGCTCATCATAGAGGTAAGCCAATCATCTGACTGACAGGCTCATCTTAGAGGTAAACCAATCATCTGACTGACAGTCTCATCGTAGAGGTAAACCAATCATCTGGCTGACTGACAGGCTCATCGTAGAGGTAAACCAATCATCTGTCTGACTGACAGGCTCATCATAGAGGTAAACCAATCATCCATGTGATTTCCCGGAGTGCCTGCATTCTGAAATATTGAACGCTGTTTAAAATTGCAAAGTCTATTTCGGAACATTCCTCGCAGTGAGACATTAAGATATTAATGAACATGATTAATGTATCGTAATGGAGAGAGGAAATGCTAATTACATTTGATTAGATTCAACACCAGAGTATGTTGCTATTGTCAGCCTTGCTGGGTAAAGACTCATTTAAATTCTAAACTTTCTTAGAGGTTCAACTCTAGATTGATGTATCTGTGAAAAGCAGTGTGTTTCTGTCTGACTGGTACATTGATGTATCTGTGAAAAGCAGTGTGTTTCTGTCTGACTGGTACATTGATGTATCTGTGAAAAGCAGTGTGTTTCTGTCTGACTGGTACATTGATGTATCTGTGAAAAGCAGTGTGTTTCTGTCTGACTGGTACATTGATGTTTCTGTGAAAAGCAGTGTTTTTCTGTCTGTCTGGTACATTGATGTATCTGTGAAAAGCAGTGTGTTTCTGTCTGACTGGTACATTGATGTTTCTGTGAAAAGCAGGGGTTTTCTGTCTGTCTGGTACATTGATGTATCTGTGAAAAGCAGTGTTTCTGTCTGACTGGTACATTGATGTTTCTGTGAAAGCAGTGTTTTTCTGTCTGTCTGGTACATTGATGTATCTGTGAAAAGCAGTGTTTCTGTCTGACTGGTACATTGATGTTTCTGTGAAAAGCAGTGTGTTTCTGTCGGACTGGTAGATTGACATGTTGAGTTGTAATTAATTAGACTTCAATGTTCTCTGTAATGAGGAAAATGTTGACGAACTTCTGCCGTCAATTGTCTTTGCTATAACAGTCACTACAAAGTGAATAGGAATTGTAGATTTCCCTGACCCATATCACCTGGCTTGGAAAAACTCTGGGCCCTAGATATGAGATTTGACTGGGGCTCAGAGATGTTCCTCGTAATATAAAATAGTCAGGTCAAATGGGTCAGGTTAAATTTGGGTTGAGCAATATATCGAATTCATTCAATGTTTTTGGCGCAATATTCCAAATGCTTGTATCGCAAGAATCAAGTTTTTATTTTATTTGTCATTTATTACCACTTGTTCTCATGTTGTCTTTTTGGTCTCGTCTCGTTCGTTCCTTCTGTGCTGTGTGGACTTTCCCATTGACACCAGAGATCTGTATATGATGACAAGATGCTCACGTCTCCGCCCTAACAATGGGAGTCGTTTTCCCAAAAGGCAGGAAGGCAGGCGATAAGATCCGGTCCAAATTAAACCCATAGAAATGCGTTGTGCTTATTTTGGACAGATTTTTGGCGTGAGTGAATCTTCTCTCTTCCCCTCTTTTTCTCTGTTTACACGCACACACACCAAGCCCCTCCCCCTGCCACTCACACCAAGCCCCTCCCCCTGCCACTCACACCAAGCCCCTCCCCCTGCCACTCACACCAAGCCCCTCCCCCTGCCACTCACACCAAGCCCCTCCTCCTGACACTCACACCAAGATACTCACACCAGGTTTAAAAAATACAAATAAGAATAAGAAATACAAATATTTAAAGAGCAGCAGTAAAATAACAATAGTCAGACTATATACAGGGAGGTACCGGTACAGAGTCAATGTGCAGGGGCACCTGCTAGTTGAGGTAATATGTACATGTAGGTAGAGTTATTAAAGTGACTATGCATAGATGATAACAGAGAGTAGCAGCGGCGTAAAAGGGGGGGCAATGCAAATAATCTGGGTAGCCATTTGATTAGCTGTTCAGGAGTCTTATGGCTTGTGGGTAGAATCTGTTTAGAAGCCTCTTGGACCTAGACTTGGCGCTCCGGTACTGCTTGCTGTGCGGTAGCAGAGAGAACAGTCTATGACTAGGGTGGCTAGAGTCTTCAACAATTTTTAGGGCCTTCCTCTGACACCGCCTGGTATAGAGGTCCTGGATGGCAGGAAGCTTGGCCCCGGCAATGTACTGAGTCGTACGCACTACTCCCTGTAGTGCCTTGCGGTCGGAGGCCGAGCAGTTACCATACCAGACACTACTAAAACTGGGGTATCAATTAACATTTATTCACAAAAATGTATGCTCAGCTTGTACCGCAAACATCTTCTTAGCCAGACTGTTATACTAGCTGTCTAGTCTGTGTTTTATAAATGTGCAATAAGCATAAAACACAATTAAATAAGGAATTTGTTCTCATTCTGAGAAACAAGGTAGGCCACTTGATTTCAACATCTGAACAAAGTGGACAGGCTAGCATGCTGTTCAAACAGTTGGAGACGGACAGAAGGGTGGGTTCATAACAATTAAATTGTTCTGCATTGTTAGCTTGCAGATCCTTGTTGGCTAAACTGGAAATTTAAAGATTAGCTGGCTACTCACTAGCACGTGGACTTGTGCGTGAGAGATTGTTTAATGAGACTCCTGTTAATTTCTATAATGCCGGCTACAAGAAGTTAGTCATTATTAGTGAATGTGCATTATGCATGGTTCTGGTAAACATATTTTACAAAAAGGCATTTTCATAGACAGGCTTGAAAGCCAGATCAGTGATTATTGCAAAAAATCTGGTTAAACTATTTTGATGAATTAACTGCATTATTTTTATTTATTTAACTAGGCAAGTCAGTTATGAACAAATTCTTATTTACAATGACAGCCTACCGGGGAACAGTGGGTTAACTGCCTTCTTCAGTGGCAGAACGACAGATTTTTTTTTGACCTTGTCAGCTCGGGGACTCGATCCACCAACCTTTCGTTTACTGTCCCAACACTCTAACCACTAGGATACCTGCCACCCTGGATCCTTATTAATGGGTCTTATGGTTTTGGATGGCTTATATTTAGCCTAGGTATAATTTCTCAAGACCTGAATTCATTAGTTTATTCCTGGCTGTTTGAAATGCAGTGTATTTGATCTTTAATTGTACAACAAAGCTAATTTAGTTTAAAAAGATATACACTGAGTATACAAAACATTATGAACACCTGCTCTTTCCATGGCATGGACTGACCAGGTGAATCCAGCTGAAAGCTATGATCCCTTATTGATGTCACTTGTTAAATACACTTCAATCAGTGTAGATGAATGGGATATCATAAGGTGAATGCACCAAAATTACGTAAATGTAAATGGAATGAGTTAAAGAAGATTTTTAAAGCCTTGAGACGATTGAGACATGGATTGTGTATATGTGTCATTCAGAGGGTTAGTATACAAGACAAAATATCTAAGTTCCTTTGAACGGGGTATGGTAGTAGGTACCAGGCGCACTGGTTTATGCCAAGAACTGCAACGCTGCTGGGTTTTTCACGCTCAACAGTTTACCGTGTGTATCAAGAATGGTCCACCATCCAAAGGACATCTAACTCAATATTAGGAAGGTGTTCTTAATGTTTTGTACCCTCAGTGTATATATCGTGAATCGCCCATAAGTTTGACATTTTTTTTAGATTTCTTAGGCCATGTCACCCAGCCCTAAGGCAAATGGGTCAAATCAAATAGATATCACATGGACATGAAATGGGTCATGTCAATTAGGTTAGGTCAAATGGGTCATGTCAATTAGGTTAGGTGAAATGGGTCATGATAAATTCTGGCCGTTTAGATTTGAGTCTCCGTCTGTCCCCTTCTTTAAAATGTTTGTAAACAGGTCGATATGGATAATTGCAGATATTTACAGTTTGTGTTCAACATATTCACAGATGTTCTGCATCATCTAGACTTCTCTCCCTATTTTACGTTCCCTTCTTCAGTATTGTCCTCCATTCCTTCGTCATCCTCCCATCCGTCCCTGCATCTAACAATGAGCATTTCTATTATCCTCCCTCTATCCCTCCTTCTCTCCCTCCTTCTCTCCCTCTATCCCTCCTTCTCTCCCTCGATCCCTCCTCCTCACCCTCCTTCTCTCCCTCTATCCCTCCTTCTCTCCCTCTATCCCTCCTTCTCTCCCTCCTTCTCTCCCTCTATCCCTCCTTCTCTCCCTCGATCCCTCCTCCTCACCCTCCTTCTCTCCCTCTATACCTCCTTCTCTCCCTCTATCCCTCCTTCTCTCCCTCTATCCCTCCTCCTCACCCTCCTTCTCTCCCTCCTTCTCTCCCTCCTTCTCTCCCTCTATTCCTCATTCTCTCCCTCTTTACCTCCTCACCTTCCTTCTCTCCCTCTATCCTTCCTCCTCACCCTCCTTCTCTCCCTCTATCCCTCCTTCTCTCCCTCTATCCCTCCTCTCTCTCTCTGTCCCTCCTTCTCTCCATCTATCCCTCCTCCTCACCCTCCTTCTCTCCCTCTATCCCTCCTCCTCACCCTCTATCTCTCATTCTCTCCCTCTATCCTTCCTCCTCAGCCTCCTTCTCTCCCTCTATCTCTCCTTCTCTCCCTCTATCCCTCCTTCTCTCCCTCTATCCCTCCTTCTGTCCCTCTATCCCTCCCTCTATCCCTCCTTCTCTCCCTCTATCCCTCCTCCTCACCCTCCTTCTCTCCCTCCTTCTCTCCCTCCTTCTCTCCCTCTATTCCTCATTCTCTCCCTCTTTACCTCCTCACCTTCCTTCTCTCCCTCTATCCTTCCTCCTCACCCTCCTTCTCTCCCTCTATCCCTCCTTCTCTCCCTCTATCCCTCCTCTCTCTCTCTGTCCCTCCTTCTCTCCCTCTATCCTTCCTCCTCAGCCTCCTTCTCTCCCTCTATCTCTCCTTCTCTCCCTCTTTCCCCCCTCCTCAACCTCCTTCTCTCCTTCTATCCCTCCTTCTCTCCCTCTATCCCTCCTTCTCTCCCTCTATCCCTCCTTCTGTCCCTCTATCCCTCCCTCTATCCCTCCATCTATCCCTCCTTCTCTCCCTCTATCCCTCCCTCTATCCCTCCTTCTCTCCATCTATCCCTCCTTCTCTCCCTCTATCCCTCCTTCTCTCCCTATATCCCTCCTACTCTCCCTCTGTCCCTCCTTCTCCCCCTCTATCCATCCTTCTCTCTCTTTGTCACTCCTTTTCTCCATTTATCCCTCCTTCTCTCCCTCTATCCCTCCTCCTCACCCTCCTTCTCTCCATCTATCCCTCCTTCCCTCCCTCTATCCCTCCTTCTCTCCCTCTATCCCTCCTTCTCTCCCTCTATCCCTCCTCCTCACCCTCCTTCTCTCCTTCTATCCCTCCTTCTCTCCCTCTATCCCTCCTCCTCTCCCTCTATCCCTCTATCCCTCCTTCTCTCCCTCTATCCCTCCTTCTCTCCCTCTATCCCTCCTTCTCTCCCTCTATCCCTCCTTCTCTCCCTCTATCTCTCCTTCTCCCTCTGTATCCCTCCTCTCCATCTATTCCTCCTTCTCTCCCTCTATCCCTCCTCCTCACCCTCCTTCTCTCCCTCTATCCCTCCTTCTCTCCCTCTATCCCTCCTCCTCTCCCTCCTTCTCCCCCTCTATTCCTCCTTCTCTCCCTCTATTCCTCCTCCTCTCCCTCCTTCTCTCCCTCTATTCCTCCTTCTCTCCTTATACAGTTGAAGTCAGAAGTTTACATACACCTTAGCCAAATACATTTAAACTCAGTTTTTCACAATTCCTGACATTTAATCAGAATAAAAATTCCCTGTCTTATGTCAGTTAGGATCAACATTTCATTTTAAGAATGTGAAATGCCAGAATAATACTAGAGAGAATGATTTATTTCAGCATTTTTTTCTTTCATCACATTCCCAGTGGGTCATAAGTTTACATACACTCAATTAGTATTTGGTAGCATTGCCTTTAAATTCCTTAACCTGGGTCAAACGTTTCGGATAGCCTTCCACAATAAGTTGGTGGAATATTGACACATTCCTCCTGATAGAGTTGGTGTAACTGAGTCAGGTTTGTAGGCCTCCTTGCTCGCACAAGCTTTTTCAGTTCTGCACACACATTTTCTATGGGATTGAGGTCAGGGCTTTGTGATGGCCGTTCCAATACCTTGACTCTGATGTACTTAAGCCATTTTGCCACAGCTTTGGAAGTATGCTTGGTGTCATTGTACATTTGGACGACCCATTTGCAACCAAGCTTTAACTTCCTGATTGATGTCTTGAGATGTTGCTTCAATATATCCACATAATGTTTCATCCACATAATGTTTCTTCCTCATGATGCCATCTATTTTGTGAAGTGCACCAGTCCCTCCTGCAGCAAAGCACCCCCACAACATGATGCTGCCACCCCTGTGCTTCATGGTTGGGATGGTGTTCGGCATGCAAGCCTCCCCCTTTTTCCTCCAAACATAACGATGGTCATTATGGCCAAACAGTTCTATTTTTGTTTCATCAGACCAGAGGACATTTCTCAAAACAGTATAATCTTTGTCCCCATGTGCAGTTGCAAACCATAGTCTGGCTTTTTTATGGCGGTTTTGAAGCAGTGGATTCTTCCTTGCTGAGCTGCCTTTTAGGTTATGTCGACATAGGATTTGTTTTACTGTGGATATAGATACTTTTGTTCCTGTTTCCTCCAGCATCTTCACAAGGTCCTTTGCTGTTGTTCTGGGATTGATTTGCACTTTTCGCACCAAAGTACGTTAATCTCTAGGAGACAGAACGCGTCTCCTTCCTGAGCGGTATGACTGCTGCGTGGTCCCTTGGTTTTTATACTTGCGTACTATTGTTTGTACAGATGAACGTGGTACCTTCAGGTGTTTGGAAATTGCTCCCAAGGATGATCCAGACTTGTGGAGGTCTACAATTTATTTTCTGAGGTCTTGGCTGATTTATTTTGATTTCTCCATGATGTCAAGCAAAGAGGCACTGAGTTTGAAGGTAGGCCTTGAAATACATCCACAGGTACACCTCCAATTGACTCAAATTATGTCAATTAGCCTATCAGAAGCTTCTAAAGACATGACATAATTTTCTGGAATTTTCCAAGCTGTTTAAAGGCACAGTCAACCTAGTGCATTTAAACTTCTGACCCACTGGAATTGTGATACAGTGAATTATAAATGAAGTAATCTCTCTGTAAACAATTGTTGGAAAATATACTTGTGTCATGCACAAAGTAGATGTCCTAACCGACTTGCCAAAACTATAGTTTTTTAACAAGAAATTTGTGGAGTGGTTGAAAAACAAGTTTTAATGACTCCAACCTAAATGTATGTAAACTTCCGACTTAAATTGTATATCCAATGCAAAAAACTTCTACATTTAAATGATATTAATATTAATTTGCATATATTTCTGTTAATTCCCATATATTCCCATTAATTACCATATAGTCATTCCCTCAATCTATCCCCCCTCTCAGGCTTCCATGTTTTCTCCCTGTACCTCCTCAATGTCCACCTCTTAAACATCAGACTCTGAGGCCTCATCTTCACTGTCACTTTCCAAACTTGTTGAGGATGGCTCGTTGTCAGGCTCAAAAAACCTTGTATTGGTCAGCCTGTTGCGTGCATTGGTGTGTGTGTTCCCAAACAAGGACCAGTTGCGCTCTGAGTTGATGGAGGCAACAAGGGAAAGAGCCTCAGATCCACAAAGTCCCTTCCACCAGGTGGCTGATGAGATATGTTGACACGACTGCCATATTGCATCTCCCACCCAAAGCCCTTGCTTGGAAGTATACTTCACCAGACTGCCAAGAACCTTGCCCTCATCCAGGTCAAGGTGACTAGACATGGTAGTGATGACACCATACGCCTTGTTGATCTCTGCACCAGACAGGATGCTCTCGCCAGCATGCTTGAGGTCCAACATGTACGCTGCGGCGTGTATGGGCTTCAGCGAGAAGTCTTCACGCTTTTTGATGTATTTCAGAACTGCAGTTTCCTCTGCTTGGAGCAACAGTGAAGTGGACAGGGCGGTACGGATTTCTTCTCTTACATCTGCAAGCAGTCTGAACATCAGACAGGATGGCATTGTCTCCCTCAATCTGTGCAATGGCTACTGCTATATGTTTCAGGAGTTTTAGGCTGTGCTACTCTCTCACAAAATACATCATCCAGGAGGATCCTCTTGATGGGGCTGTCTATATTGGCAGACTGTGATATGGCCATTTCTTGGAAAGACTCCTTCCCCTCCAGGAGACTGTCAAACATGATGACAACACCACTGCAACGTGCACTTATTCTTCTCACTTTGCTTGGTGAGGTAGATTGCTGCTATAACTTGATGACCCTTCACATACCTAACCATTTCCTTGGCTCTCTTGTAGAGGGTATCCATTGTTTTCAGTGCCATGATGTCATTGAGGAGCAGATTCAATGCATGAGCAGCACAGCCAATGGGTGTGATGTGAGGGTAGGACTCCTCCACTTTAGACCAAGCAGCCTTCATGTTCACAGCATTGTCTGTCACCAGTGAAACTACCTTCTGTGGTCCAAGGTCATGGATGACTGCCTTCAGCTCATATGCAATGCAGAGACCGGTGTGTCTGTTGTCCCTGGTGTCTGTACTCTTGTAGAATACTGGTTGAGGGGTGGAGATGATGTAGTTAATTATTCCTTGCCCACGAACATTCGACTACCTATTAGAGATGATTGCAATACAGTCTGCTTTCTCTATGATTTGCTTGACCTTCACTTGAACTCTGTTGAACTCTGCATCCAGCAAATTAGTAGATAAAGCATGTCTGGTTGGAGGGGTGTATGCTGGGCGAAGAACATTCAGAAATCTCTTCCAATACACATTGCCTGTGAGCATCAGAGGTGAACCATTTCATACACAGCTTGAGCAAGACACTCATCAGCATTTCTCTGACTACATTCCTCCATTGAGTAAAAAAATAACTGATTCCAGGAGGACCATGAGCTGTTGCTATCGATAAGGTGTCTGATTCATCATTTTCACCTTGAAAAGAAGTAGAGGGACTTTTGTCAGATGGTTGCTTGTTGTGAGCGCTGAGGGAACTTTATGCACTTGGCCAGATGATTGCATGTTGTGAGCGCTGAGGGAACTTTATGCACTTGGCCAGATGGTTGCTTGTTGTGAGCGCTGAGGGAACTTTATGCACTTGGCCAGATGGTTGCTTGTTGTGAGCGCTGAGGGAACTTTATGCACTTGGCCAGATGGTTGCTTGTTGTGAGCGCTGAGGGAACTTTATGCACTTGGCCAGATGGTTGCTTGTTGTGAGCTCTGAGGGAACTTTATGCACTTGGCCAGATGGTTGCTTGTTGTGAGCTCTGAGGGAACTTTATGCACTTGGCCAGATGGTTGCTTGTTGTGAGCGCTGAGGGAACTTTATGCACTTGGCCAGATGGTTGCTTGTTGTGAGCGCTGAGGGAACTTTATGCACTTGGCCAGATGGTTGCTTGTTGTGAGCGCTGAGGGAACTTTATGCACTTGGCCAGATGGTTGCTTGTTGTGAGCGCTGAGGGAACTTTATGCACTTGGCCAGATGATTCTGCATCTTTGTTGCATGCTTCACATATGATTTGGAACAGTATTTCTAAATGTACACAGCTTTTCCTTCTACATTAGCTGCAGTGAAATGTCTCCACATGTCACGTCCTGACCAGTAAAGGGGTCATTTTTTTATTGTAGTTGGTCAGAACGTGGCAGGGGTGTGTTTGTTTTGTGTGTTTCGGGGTTTTTGGTTTATGTTCTATGTTTTCTATTTCTATGTGGGTTTTCTAGTTTGTCTATTTCTATGTTAGTTTTGGGAACGACCTCCAATTAGAAGCAGCTGGTTGTTGTTGCTTCTAATTGGAGGCCATATTTAAGTGGGTTTATTTTCTCTTGTGTTTGTGGGTGGTTGTTCCGTGTATAGCTGTGTAGCATTACTGGACTGTTTTCGGCATTGTTTGTTATTTTTGTTAAGTGTTCACGTTTATTAAAATAAAAGAAGAAGATGAGCACGATACCCGCTGCGCCTTGGTCCACTTTTTACGACGCACCTGACACCACACATCAGATCGTGCCCGTGTCATTTTCCTGTAAAGATTAGAAAAATGTTTGTAAAAAAAAAAACGCAAACCCCCCCAAAAACAAATACTCCTTCGTAAGATAAATGTTTTTAAATTAAACAGGTATGGGAACAGGTGAATTAACACTCCTCAGTTAGCAGGCTCAAGCAAGCTAAAATCCACATGGTAGCAAAAACTAACAGAAATTGTTAACAAGTTAGAAATGATTTAAACACACTTGCTGTAGGCTACTATTTACTAGTTAACAAAAAATCATGTATGTCATATAAAATATATTCACCCCACCCAGTATTGTAATCAAAACTTATCAGAAAGCATGTTTTCCTTGGCTCAGACAGTGTAGTACTGTGGGCTCAATAGCATCTCATTAGTGTGCAAGATCTTGAGAATCAGCTGTACATGTGATGGAAGACTGCACTATGCATGCAGAGGGTTGAAATTCCATTGACTTGGGGATAGTGTAACCAAAATATGCCACAAGACCTAGAATTGCCTTATGTTTATCCCACAAAAAACATTCACTATTAAAAGCTAACTTTTTTAAATGAATTTCAGCAAAATTCCCCAAATTCCAGGGCTTAATTAACTTCCCATGTAAAATTTACGGAAAAATTCCTGGAAATTTACCAGAAAGTTTCTGACTCTTTGCAACCCTAGTCGTAGTGTTGGAGTGTTGAAATCATGCGCAGCAATGGACAGGGAGTACAGAAGGGCTAAGCATGCACCCCTGAGGGGCACCCTTGTTGAGGGTCAGCGTGGCAGATGTATTGTTGCATACCCTCACCACCTGGGGGCCAGTCAGGAAGTCCAGGATCCAGCTGCAGAGGGAGGTATTTAGTCCCAGGGTCCTTAGCTTAGTGATGAGCTTGGAGGGCACTATGGTGTTGAACACTGAGCTGTAGTCAATGAACAGCATTCTCACATAGGTGTTCCTCTTGTCCAGATAGGAGAGGGCAGTGTTGAGTGCAATAGAGATTGCTTCATCTGTGGATCTGTTGGGGCGGTATGCAAATGAAATGGGTCCAGGATGTCTGAGATGATGGTGTTGATGTGAGCCATAACTAGTCTTTCAAAGCATTTCATGGCTACAAATGTGAGTGCTACAAGGCGATAGTTATTTAGACAGGTTACCTTGCAAGAAAGACATTCCACTGTATTTGAGCATGTGACATTAAAAACTGGAAACTTGATGTGTGTCACATTGACTTGAGTAGTTTGCTACTATTCTGTAAATAAAAAACTACATCCAAGTTGGCCCAAACCGGTTTGGATGACCATTTGTGTAGTGGCTGTGATTAGGGAGCAGAAACTCTCAGTCGGGTGTCGGCACCAGAGTATGAACGTAAATGTTGTCCTTTTGGGGCTACAGTGAGAGTCAGAATGGGGACAGGTTTGCAATCTGTATGTACAATCTCTGCCCTGTCTAGGCTTGGAATACTGGCTATGTTCTTTGGTGGTTGTCTTGTAAGTTGCACATGGATAGTAGGTTCCTTGTACACCACTGTGTATACTCTCTACCAGGTCCAACCGGAAGGTCTGTTTTGTTGGTTCGTACATTTTCTCACTTCCGCATAAGATTTACACACTAAGTCAGCCTGGTGTCTTCCTGTAAATAAGATTACAAAGTATGCACGTTGAAAGTGACAAGCATTACTGGGAAAATAGTGAAATTGTATGACTTTCACCAAGCCTACAAAGATTTGAAAACAATGACAATGTGATTAGCTTCTCCCTAACCCTAGACCATATGTGTCCAGTGACGATGGCCCTTTATAGAATCCATGACCTGCCCTTTGCAAAACCATCACATTTTACCGGCAGCAGTAGTTTCCTGTCAGGTGTTTTTACCTGCAGCAGTGGTTTCCTGTCAGGTGTTTATCTGCAGCAGTGGTTTCCTGTCAGGTGTTTACCTGCAGCAGTGGTTTCCTGTCAGGTGTTTTTACCTGCAGCAGTGGTTTCCTCTCAGGTGTTTACCTGCAGCAGTGGTTTCCTGTCAGGTGTTTACCTGCAGCAGTAGTTTCCTGTCAGGTGTTTTTACCTGCAGCAGTGGTTTCCTGTCAGGTGTTTATCTGCAGCAGTGGTTTCCTGTCAGGTGTTTTTACATGCAGCAGTGGTTTCCTGTCAGGTGTTTAACTACAGCAGTGGTTTCCTGTCAGGTGTTTACCTGCAGCAGTGGTTTCCTGTCAGGTGTTTACCTGCAGCAGTGGTTTCCTGTCAGGTGTTTTTACCTGCAGCAGTGGTTTCCTCTCAGGTGTTTACCTGCAGCAGTGGTTTCCTGTCAGGTGTTTACCTGCAGCAGTAGTTTCCTGTCAGGTGTTTTTACCTGCAGCAGTGGTTTCCTGTCAGGTGTTTATCTGCAGCAGTGGTTTCCTGTCAGGTGTTTTTACATGCAGAAGTGGTTTCCTGTCAGGTGTTTAACTACAGCAGTGGTTTCCTGTCAGGTGTTTTTACATGCAGCAGTGGTTTCCTGTCAGGTGTTTACCTACAGCAGTGGTTTCCTGTCAGGTGTTTACCTGCAGCAGTGGTTTCCTGTCAGGTGTTTTTACCTGCAGCAGTGGTTTCCTGTCAGGTGTTTTTACCTGCAGCAGTGGTTTCCTGTCAGGTGTTTAACTACAGCAGTGGTTTCCTGTCAGGTGTTTTTACCTGCAGCAGTGGTTTCCTGTCAGGTGTTTACCTACAGCAGTGGTTTCCTGTCAGGTGTTTTTACCTGCAGCAGTGGTTTCCTGTCAGGTGTTTACCTGCAGCAGTGGTTTCCTGTCAGGTGTTTACCTGCAGCAGTGGATTCCTGTCAGGTGTTTTTACCTGCAGCAGTGGTTTCCTGTCAGGTGTTTACCTGCAGCAGTGGATTCCTGTCAGGTGTTTTTAACTGCAGCATTGGTTTCCTGTCAGGTGTTTACCTGCAGCAGTGGTTTCCTGTCAGGTGTTTACCTGCAGCAGTGGTTTCCTGTCAGGTGTTTACCTGCAGCAGTAGTTTCCTGTCAGGTGTTTACCTGCAGCAGTGGTTTCCTGTCAGGTGTTTACCTGCAGCAGTGGTTTCCTGTCAGGTGTTTACCTGCAGCAGTGGTTTCCTGTCAGGTGTTTACCTGCAGTGTTGGGGTTATTGTCCGACCGGAGTTGGGAACACCGATCTAAGGCGGAAGATGTAAGGTCTACAAATTCTAACGCATGCTAAAATCCCCAAAAAGTAGAATGTAATCCATTCACTTTGCTGTACAACTTTATGGGTTGGTTCTGGCTGACTTGGAACAGTGGTAAATTCACTTGAGGTTTACTGTGACAACAAAACACACAAGTAACAAGACAACAATGGCAAATCAGTATTTTATACATATAAGCAAAATTATCAATAACTGTTTTGATAAGGAGTGTGCTTATTATTACTTCTGATAACTATAGAGTATATATACACACTACCGTTCAAAAGTTTGGAGTCACTTAGAAATGTCCTTGTTTTTGAAAGAAAAGCACATTTTTGGTTCATTAAAATAACATCAAAATTGATCAGAAATACAGTGTAGATGCCTCACAAGTCCTCAACTGGCAGCTTCATTAAATAGTACCCGCAAAACAACCAGCCTCAACGTCCACAGTGAAGAGGTGACTCCGGGATGCTGGCCTTCTAGGCAGAGTTGCAAAAGAAAAAGCCATGTCTCAGACTGGACAATAAAAACGAAAGATTCAGATCGGCAAAAGAACACAGTCATCTGATGCAGCACTCCATCACTCCCCTTCTTGGTCAAATAGCCCTTACACAGCCTGTCATTGTCCTGTTGAAAAACAAATGATGGTCCCTCTAAGCGCAAACCAAATGGGATAGCTTTTCACTGCAGACTTCTGTGGTAGCCAATCTGGTTAAGTGTGCCTTGAATTCTAAATAAATCACTGACAGTCAGGGGCGAAAATCTGATATCAACTTTGGAGGGGACAATTACATTAAATTTTCTCAAGAGCAATTCCTGAGGGGGACACCAAAAGTAGTGCTGTAACACATAGCCTACGTTAAATATGGTAAATGTATATTGAGGAACCAAAGAAATAAGGTGTTTGCCGTACTCCTAACTACCGGTACCCAAAACTACACAACTAATCACAACAGCAATACCATTGCCTTTAACAAATCTTAGTTCAGTCACCAGTTTAAGTTGAGAGTGGGGGTATCCATGGCATTTTCCAATTATGTTCCTATTTTACAAGTAAAAAAAA
Source organism: Salmo trutta (assembly GCF_901001165.1). Lineage (NCBI taxonomy): Eukaryota > Metazoa > Chordata > Actinopteri > Salmoniformes > Salmonidae > Salmo > Salmo trutta. The sequence continues at coordinate 39,082,543 of NC_042990.1, read as the reverse complement.
TTGAGAACCTTTCATAATGTTGCCAAACAAAGACTCAACAAACTTACCTGATACTCCTTGTCTCTGCCAGTCTTTCCCTGCATATCTGTCCCCAACTCTGCTGTCTGTGTGCCATCTGTTGCCTGCTCTGCCTAATGACATCATTGTGAAACATTTCCATTAGAATTTCATTTCTTTCTTATGAACATTTTATCAACTAGTCTGAGATATTAGGCTACTAGGGTTCTTACTTTGCATTTTGGTGTACTGAAAAATACTCTGATGTCCGTCTTTTTTCTGCCATTTTTCTGCCATTTTCTACCTGGTTGGCTACACACACACAGTATGTAGGTTATTTACAGTAGGAGATGGGCTTCTATCATCTTATCTTCTATCGTTCTATATGGGCTTCGATCTAAAAGGTAGCTAGCAACTGTGAAATGGATTGCAGTGACAAGAGTTGACAGCTGTATGAGTTTACCATTTACACAACATATGCTGCAACCTTTTGTAATTTTAATTGTTTGTTTCATATTGGCTGGCTTCTAACAATAGCTGAATTTGCAAAGCTAGCGAGCACCAATTCAGTGGTGTTTGCTATAATCTTTGCTACCCGGGTTAAATGAAGGTGAAATAAAAATATATAAATAAAAGTTCCCTTGCGACAATTTAGCTTTTGCAACGAGACCATTAAATATATTTCAAACAATGGTAGAAGAGAGTGTAGTTCTGTTCAGTTTATCGCTAACCTTATCACAGGGACTTTGAAGCACTAACTTACATGCATGCTGATCTTGGAATAAATTGACGATAGCAAAGATTCCATCTTTGATGACGCCACATAAATGGAATAGGTACTAGCTAGCTTAATAGTTAATATTTGCGCGCTAGCTCTGCAAATTCAGCTAGTGTGTGTGCGCGATTGACTGGATTAACCTCACGTCAGTTACGTGCATTGAGTGCCTTTCAGACAGTAGATACGACCTCTACGTTACCTAGCAAGCTAAGGAACTGGTAGTGGATCAAACCATTGTGAGGCAAAAGGTGGGGGGGGTCGCAATCTTTTGAAACATTTATTTGGGCTGCAATTTCTGAGGCTGGTAACTCCAATAAACTTATTGTGGTGTATTGAGAAATGTATAATGTGTTAATGAGTTTAGATTTAAAATGTTTGCAAATAGCCAATGGGATTTGTATGCAGGGGTTGAGTTATTTGAATTAAGAAATGACAATGGGGTTTTCCGTTCTTGCCTTGATGTGATTGGATTAGGAGATGCATGGGCGGGTAAAAGTTCAATGATGTATTGGAGAGTTGGGCTGAAGACACTGTAGAGAGTAGTCGACTGTAATGTGTTAAGGAGAACTTTAAATAAATCTGTTCCGTTTATTATAAGTACGCTTCACAGTCTTCAGTAAAAGAACCCATCGTCTTATGATGCAACACTTATCCTCTCCAGCAGAGGTAAATCTGGGTCTTCCTTTCCTGTGGCGGTCCTCATGAGAGCCAGTTTCATCATAGCTTTCGATGGTTTTTGCGACTGCACTTGAAGATACGTTCAAAGTTCTTGAAATTTTCTGGATTCACTGAAATTAATGTCTTAAAGTAATGATGGATTGTTGTTTTTCTTTGCTTATTTGAGCTGTTCTTGACATAATATGGACTTGGTCTTTTACCAAATATAGCTATATTCTGTATACCACCCCTAACTTGTCAAAACACAACTGATTGGCTCAAACGCATTAAGAAAATACATTCCACAAATTAACTTTTAACAAGGCACACCAGTTAATTGAAATGCATTCCAAATGACTACCTCGTGAAGCTGGTTGAGAGAATGACAAGATTGTGCAAATCTGTCATCAAGGAAAAGGGTGGCTACTTTGAATATTAATATATTTTGATTTGTTTAACACTTTTTTGTGGTTACTACTTGATTCCATGTGTTATTTCATAGTTTTGATGTCTTCGCTATTATTCTACAATGTTGAAAATAGTAAAAATAAAGAAAAACCCTGGAATGAGTAGGTGTGTCCAAACTTTTGACTGGTACTGTATATAATTACCATTGCTCTTTCCCAGGTGGTGAAGGATAAAGCATGTTAAAGCCATTGGTGGAAGTTGTTGTGCGTGGGTTTTTCCTGCTGTGGACTGGAGAACAGCAGTCAGTTCTGTGATATCTACAGACTCCAATGATACAGTTGTTCCATGGGTTCCTGGTTGGCTTTTGCTTGGAGTTAGGTGAGGAGTTGATTGTGGTACACTGGAAATTTCAGTAGCCATGGGTAATCCATTCATTCCTGTGCTGCCCCCGACATCAGTCTGCATAACATATACACTGCTCAAAAAAAATAAAGGGAACACTAAAATAACACATCCTAGATCTGAATGAATGAAATAATCTTATTAAATATTTTTTTCTTTACATAGTTGAATGTGCTGACAACAAAATCACACAAATCCAATTTATCAACCCATGGGGGTCTGGATTTGGAGTCACACTCAAAATTAAAGTGGAAAACCACACTACAGGCTGATCCAACTTTGATGTAATGTCCTTAAAACAAGTCAAAATGAGGCTCAGTAGTGTGTGTGGCATCCACGTGCCTGTATGACCTCCCTACAACGCCTGGGCACGCTCCTGATGAGGTGGTGGATGGTCTCCTGAGGGATCTCCTCCCAGACCTGGACTAAAGCATCCGCCTACTCCTGGACAGTCTGTGGTGCAACGTGGCATTGGTGGATGGAGCGAGACATGATGTCCCAGATGTGCTCAATTGGATTCAGGTCTGGGGAACCGGCGGGCCAGTCCATAGCATCAATGCCTTCTTCTTGCAGGAACTGCTGACACACTCCAGCCACATGAGGTCTAGCATTGTCTTGCATTAGGAGGAACCCAGGGCCAACCGCACCAGCATATGGTCTCACAAGGGGTCTGAGGATCTCATCTCGATACCTAATGGCAGTCAGGCTACCTCTGGCGAGCACATGGAGGGCTCTGCGGCCCCCCAAAGAAATGCCACCCCACACCATGACTGACCCACCGCCAAACCGGTCATGCTGGAGGATGTTGCAGGCAGCAGAACGTTCTCCACGGCGTCTCCAGACTCTGTCACGTCTGTCACATGTGCTCAGTGTGAACCTGCTTTCATCTGTGAAGAGCACAGTGCGCCAGTGGCGAATTTGCCAATCTTGGTGTTCTCTGGCAAATGCCAAACGTCCTGCACGGTGTTGGGCTGTAAGCACAACCCCCACCTGTGGACGTCGGGCACTCATACCACCCTCATGGAGTCTGTTTCTGACCGTTTGAGCAGATACATGCACATTTGTGGCCTGCTGGAGGTAATTTTGCAGGGCTCTGGCAGTGCTCCTCCTGCTCCTCCTTGCACAAAGGCGGAGGTAGCGGTTCTGCTGCTACGTTATTGCCCTCCTACGGCCTCCTCCATGTCTCTTGATGTACTGGCCTGTCTCCTGGTAGCGCCTCCATGCTCTGGATACTACACTGACAGACACAGCAAACCTTCTTGCCACAGCTCGCATTGATGTGCCATCCTGGATGAGCTGCACTACCTGAGCCACTTGTGTGGGTTGTAGACTCCGTCTCATGCTACCACTAGAGTGAAAGCACCGCCAGCATTCAAAAGTGACCAAAACATCAGCCAGGAAGCATAGGAACTGAGAAGTGATCTGTGGTCACCACCTGCAGAACCACTCCTTTACATTTACATTTTACATTTACGTCATTTAGCAGACGCTCTTACCCAGAGTGACTTACAAATTGGTGCATTCAACTTATGATATCCAGTGGAACAACCACTTTACAATAGTACATCTATATATTTTTTTTTTGGGGCAGGGGGGGGATTACTTTATCCTATCCCGGGTATTCCTTAAAGAGGTGGGGTTTTATTGGGGGTGTCTTGCTAATTGCCTATAATTTCCACCTGTTGTCTATTCCATTTGCACAACAGCATGTGACATTTATTGTCAATCAGAGTTGCTTCCTAAGTGGACAGTTTGATTTCACCGAAGTGTGATTGACTTGGAGTTACATTGTGTTGTTTAAGTGTTCCCTTTATTTTTTTGAGCAGTGTATATATAGAAACGTATAAAACACAACTGGATCTTGTCTAGCCACTGTTATGTGTTCTACACATTAGCCTAACCAATAATATAACCATGGTATCACTATACAACACAGTGGATATCTGTATTCCACTGTCATCCTACCTCCAGGTCATGTTGTTCAATTTAGGGGCATTTTCAAATATGAAATTCAGTTCCCAGGAGCATTTGTGAGAATAATACAAAACACGTTTTGCTTTCACAAGACCTAGACATTTAAGACATGGCGTTAGCTAGCTAACTAGCTAGTTTACAAAGGACAAAATGTTCAGCGCGACTCGTCTGGTTCCAATATTAGAGTTTCACTCATGCATTATAGACCTAACTATAGCTAGACCTAGCCGATCAGGTTACCTAAACAAAACCTACAGGATCCATACAAGGGATATGTGAAACTCCCTAAACCATTTAATTTGAGCAAAATACATGTTTTGTAGAATTATATAACAATAGAGAACCACACAACAACCTGAAAATAGCTAGCTAGTTGTTTACCCTATCCCGAAACACACACATGCAAGGCTGGCTACATAGCAAGCAAAAATGTAGTGCCAATTTGTAATAGACTCAGTGTTCCCCCTTTCATCAGTGATGTTACTTTATTAGCTAACTAGCTAACTAGTCAGCTAGGTAGCTAGCTAGGTGTTTAGCTAGCTTGCTAAATTAATAGCATATCGCTTACCTGGATTTCAATTTCTGCTTTTCCTTGACAGGCGCGATGACGTCCTTCAATGGATTGTATCAGTGGAGGCTAGTGACTTGAAAAATGGAGGAGGATGGGAGACCCACGGTATAGTGCAGAACGCACGGAGACGACAAAGTTTGTTTCAAAAATGGTCAAAGACAAATTAATTTAACCTAAGGCATTTAATAAAGAAATGTATAGTACAATACTCTGGGGAATGGGAATGAGAGGGCCTCTTACACAGTGTTGGGAAGGGATCACAGCAGTGATTAAAGGAGGGTATGAGGCATGAGTTGAGGTGTTCAGAGGCTTGACTTCAGTTTAGGACAGGATTTGACTGGGAAGACAAAAAAAACAATAGCACAACACACTACACAGTTAGACAAAAGAGCTAAGAATTAGTTAGTCCAAGGAAAGAGTAAAATCATTGATGTGTATTAATGTGATTGTGTATGTGATTGACTCTACATACAGTAACGAGAGAACATTTATAGAGGTACTCACAGTGCTGGGAGAGGAAACATTCAATGTGCCAGTGGATGAGCGGGCACATGAGACGTGGCTTCAGTTCACGTCAGGACAGAGTTGACAATGGTAGTAGAGTGGACTGGTCATCACCTCTTAATTAGGGAGCAGGAAAGGACTGTAAATACAAATAGCAGATACATTCCATTACAGCTGCGCCATCGTAGGTTTGGACTACGTGTTTCTCTATGAAGTTCACAAAGGCAAACAGACAGACTGCTAAATCTCACCCACTTGACACATCAAAGTAGCCCAAGAAACGTTCCTGAATAAAGCACTGATCATACTTGACGATAACGGACAACTGCAAGCAGACTGGTGTGGTGAGGCAATTTTTAACCCCTGGGGCCCGAAGTTTTTCCTTATCTGTTAAAATCTAACCAGGAATACACTGGACCTTATAAGGTATGACAGTGATTAATCAGTTGTAAAAAGCTTTTATAAGGTCTATGATGGGACCAGTTTTTCCTAATCAGGTCACATGTTTTTTTTTAACTCCTGGCACTGGGGGGGGGGGGGGGGGGGTGAAAACCCTGTCAAACTGCAACAACCTTACACCTGTACTGGTATAGCCTCCACATTGACTCTGTACCGTAACACCCTGTATATAGCCTCCACATTGACTCTGTACCGGTACCCCCTGTATATAGCCTCCACATTGACTCTGTACCGGTACCCCCTGTATTTAGCCTCCACATTGACTCTGTACCGGTACCCCCTGTATTTAGCCTCCACATTGACTCTGTACCGTAACACCCTGTATATAGCCTCCACATTGACTCTGTACCGTAACACCTTGTATATAGCCTCCACATTGACTCTGTACCGTAACACCTTGTATACAGCCTCTACATTGTTATTTACTGCTGCTCTTTTATTGTTTGTTATTCTTTTTTCTTACATTTTTTGGGAGGGGGGGGTATTTTCTTGGAACTTCATTGTTCGTTAAGGGCTTGTAAAGTAAGGATTTCACTGTAAGGTCTACACCTGTTGTTTTTAGCATATCTCTGTAAAGCCTGCAATTGTTGTATTCGTCGCATGTAACAAATAACATTTTATTTTAATTAAATTTGATGAATTATATTTAGACTAGATTAGGAGGGGGATTTCAGCCAGACACAGAGACAACAACTGATAGACAATAGAACTCACAGGGCTGAACTTGCCTTATAAATGTTTGCATCGTGCACGCCTATGCAAGTTTTGGCTTTACAAAAAATGTACTCACATCTATAATCACTATTATGTTATGCTATTAGGATATGCTATTAATTTAGCAAGCTAGTTAATGATTAATTCCAGCTAATAATGTTGGATTTAAACCGTATATGCAGCCTAGCCAACCCATTTTTGAATATAAACCAAATTTGATCACATTATCTCCTGACACACAAAATGGACTACAAATACATAATGTTACCAATTAGTTGCCCAGAGCAGATGGACAGGGCGCATAGACTGTAAAGTTATTCAGCTGCTCTTATTAGTAACCTACAGTTGATGAGACTGGAAAATCCTCTCGTTTTCATCCCATCCTGCATGTCAGACCTCGAATGTTTAGGTGTAGCCTAGGCTGCTGCAACATTTATGGAATGAGTTTTTGCTTGTGTCTGTCCGGAGTGATTATGTGTTATCATCATCTTTGCAAAAATAAATACCGGAGGGAAGGGGAAAGCCTACTTCAGCGTGCGCAATTTTTTTTTGCTGCGTCAACCTCTCTCTTTAATCTAACTTTTAATGGATGATGCGATGGCAACTATCAAATCATTCTGAATTGATTTTGACATCCCAGAAAAGACAGTTAAAAAAGTTGCATTATGTTCAGCAAGTAAAACATCGTAATGTGCAACTTCTGCTGCAAGGTCCTTGTAAGCTTAACTTGTCCTCTAAAAGCTAATTCTTCCACGTCCCAAAATGCAGTAGTGTTGATATGCCGCTTGAGAACATCCATGTTTCTTCTTACTTTCTCGTTGTGTTGCTCAGTTTGAATAGGCAGACCATCATCATGATCGATGTGGCTTTTTCCCAGGAGCTTGAATCTGATGTGGGTATTTATATGCTTCCTGCTTTTGTTTTGCCATTTAGCTGAATGATCGATGTTCTTCAGGTCACTGTTACCCCCCTTTCGCCCAAGGCTCACACTTTCCAAAAAAGCAGGCAAGGCCAGCAATACAAGTGGCTTGATGAAAAGGCTCCCTGTTGACAAGTTATACTTTTTGATACCAGTTGGTTTTGAACACCCTCACCTTTACATCCTTCTTCATGAAACTGATCTCAGGCAGAGGTCGACCCTCAGTTTTAATTTGCACCTTTTCCATGTTCTCCAGAGAATGACAAGGGTACTTCAACAAAAAGTCAACAACATTTTTTGGTAGCGTTGGTGTCACGCCCTGACCTGAGAGAGCCGTTTTTCTCTGTTTGGTTAGGTCAGGGTGTGACATGGGGTGGGCATTCTATGTGTTATATTTCTATGTTTTTTCTTTCTTTGATTGGCCTAGTATGGTTTCCAATCCGAGGCAGCTGTCTATCGTTGTCTCTGATTGGGAATCATAGTTAGGCAGCTCTTTTTCCCACCTTCAGTGTGGGATCTTGTTTTTATACTGCTCAGTGAAGCCTGCAGAACGTGACGTTCGGTTTTTCTTTGTTTATTGTTTTGATTGAGTGTTCTGAGTTATAATAAATATTTATCATGAGCACTTACCACGCTGCACCTTGGTCTCCTCCTTTCGACGATCGTCACAGTTGGTGGCGAAAACTGCACACTCGAGCTGATAGCCAGCTAGCTACTGAAGTTAGCCAGCTAGCTACTGAAGTTAGCCAGCTAGCTACTGAAGCCAGCCAGCTAGCTACTGAAGTTAGCCAGCTAGCTACTGAAGTTAGCAAGTCAAATTTAAATTAATTGTGCTAACTGGACACAAAAAGTTCTAAAACCAAGAAAACTATAATCTACCTCGTCCATCTCCTGTAATTTGGAGAAACTAATTTGAATTGAATAATATCCCAAAAATGCTCAACTACCACTTTTCAATCTCTATCCAATAATGTCACCAACTCCCCAATCTTCTCAACACATAGAACCCCCCTACAATGCCCTGCAGCACAACCCCAATACAGCACACCAGGTTTATTCTCTGATTCTAATCCTATAATTTGATGGACAACATGTCAGTACATACTGAAAAAGCTTTGATTGGTTGGGAGTCGTCCTCCAGACGTGGTCATAATTACCATGTATGTCTATTGAAGGGGGTGAGGCCTACGAGCCTCCTAGGTTTTGTATTGAAGTCAATGTTCCCCGAGGAGGACAGAAGCTAGCTGTCCTCCACCTACACAATGGTGCTACCCCAGAGAGTGCTGTTAAACTTACTATAGACCTTCATTGCAATACAGTGTGTCTAAATTGATTATTTGGTGACATATGAATATATTTAGGATATAGTTTTATCTAAAAAGGCTAACTTTTTTGTGTTTCACTATTTAGATTTTTTGAAATTTCACTGAGGAGGTATAGCTGTTTGGTATAGCTGTTTTCTTCATATACGTATTTTAACAAGGATGTTTCTTGTTGTTGGTGGTTTACAGAAGTCTTCATCAGGGAAATGCTCACTACAAACCCGTAGATCAAACACACAAAGTCTGTGGATGATAATGTTTATGCGTCTTTTTGTAGAACAACTAGCCAAAACAAAGCCTCAGTAGACCTGGGTCATCCAAAGACTGCGAAACGCTATCGCACTATATTTTCTCATTGCACTGTTGCATGTTGGGATTGCACACCATTTTCAACAATATTCAGCAAGTAACCTAACAATAATTCTTCAGTCCCCTTGTCGACACCTGGCTGATCTCGTGAGTGAGTGACTGACAACGTAACTAGCTAGATAGCTATCTGACCCATATTACCAGCACAACATTTTATCTTCCTATATCGGATAGCCTGGATTGCATTTTATATTCATAAATTATGTCGTAGGCCATTCTAAAAGAACCTGCGAGTCATTAACCATTTGTTTACACATTGTTTAGTCATGCTACCTCGTTGGCTAGCTAGCTAACTTTACCGGCACAGAAAGAAAGGAAAAGATTGCAGGTCCAATCTCACGTTCTTTAACCATGTTTCTTTTGTTTAAAAAAAAATACAAATGGTGAAATTGAGGCTTAGCTAATGGGAATCCATAATAAATAAAATACAAATATCGTAAGAATATTCTTTGCGACATTAAGGGAATTTCCTATGCCACCTAACTTAAACATTGTATGAATGGCATCACATCTGAGCATATTTTGAATCTTGTACCATATCCACACTGTTCCCACAATCAAATGAAATGTTCTTGGAACCTTTAAAGGACTCAGAAAGGCTGTTCTGTCAACTATTTTGCAACATCAAAGGAATGTTTTATGTCCCCTGATACAAACACATTGTCAGCACGACTGGACAGTTTTCGTGTTTTGGGAACCTATCTCTTGTCTTAATCCCACAATGTCCCCACAACCTAAAGAAACATTCTGGTAACCTTTAAAGAACGGACAAAATGTGTTCTGGGAGAATTCTTATAACATCAGGTGAACATTTTTTGCACCCTAAAATAAACATTCTAGAATCATCCGCACGTCTGGACGGTTTTTGTGTTTTGGGAACATATCTTTTGTGATGTCTGAACAATTTTTTCATCAAACTTTTCCAAAAACCTAATGAAACATTCTGGGAACCTTTTAAAGAACAGATTAAATGTGTTCTAGGAACACTCTTGCAAGATACGAGGAATATTCCTCATAGTATAAAATAATATAAATATCATGTTTCTTTATACATGTCTAAAATAAATAATGGATTTATTGTGATGGTGTAGACTATATTACATGGATTTATTAGACTTTTTAAAATGTACATGTTCCAAAGGTCAGCATCAGTGGCTTGTAGGCTGTGTGTGGAAGCCAGGAGATGCTAAATGTATTTATATTAATTAAAGGTCAATTGCGTGTCATCATCACAAACCTGACGTTTTTTAATATCCATCATTTGTATGATTATTTGTTTGAATTGCACGCCCTCCAGTTTCACCAGAAGTCATTCCGCAAGCGGGTCGCCTAGCTTTAATGAAAGAGACAGTGTACAGTTTTCAATGTAATGCGTCTCAGTAGGAAAATAGTGCTTTCACACAATGTAGAAACGTAATATAACACAAATATTCATATCAACATTTTACCTTTTATAATATAACTGTCTTTACAGTGTTACGTATTCGTTTCTAGGACTCAACATGTGTTTCTAAAGTAGATAGAATTCATATAGGCCCCATATAGTCTGCATCTCATTTAAAAAAAGTATATTTTCTGGTGCTCCTAAATTTTATGTTGGTGCTCCTAAATTTTATGCTGGTGCTCCTAGATTTTATGTTGGTGCTCCTAACTTGTTTATGTTGGGAGCACCAGTGCTACCAGTACTTTTTTTTATTTATCTACAGCCCTGTGCGCAGCCCTATGCAAAAAACACACACACACACACACACACACACACACACACACACACACACACACACACACACACACACACACACACACACACACACACACTCTCACACACACACACACACACACACACACACACACACACACACACACACATGCAAGCATGTACATGTATACACACACACACAGGTAATTAGTGAAGTGTGCCAAACCATGATGCAAAACACAGGGTATGTTTTTTCCATAAACAAATATCAAATTGTTTATGACGAGTAAATATGAATAAGTATTGCTTGGAATATGATTTAAGACGCTCTGCCTGGAAAGTGTCTGCTTGGTCTAAGTAATATTCATCCACAAAATGCACATGAAGGACTGAGATGCAGGTGTGTGTCAGTCTACTGATCAGCGCTGACAACTCAATGATCTGCTTCCACGTTATTAAGCTATGAGCTGTGACTATCTGTAAACAGGTGTGTTTAATTTAGATCTGTGACTATCTGTAAACAGGTGTGTTTAGTTTAGAGCTGTGACTATTTGTAAACAGGTGTGTTTAATTTAGAGCTGTGACTATCTGTAAACAGGTGTGGCTAGTTTAGAGCTGTGACTATCTGTAAACAGGTGTGTTTAGTTTAGAGCTGTGACTATCTGTAAACAGGTGTGGTTAGTTTAGAGCTGTGATTATCCATTAACAGGTGTGTTTAGTTTATAGCTGTTACTATCCATTAACAGGTGTGTTTAGTTTATAGCTGTTACTATCCATTAACAGGTGTGGTTAGTTTAGAGCTGTTACTATCCATTAACAGGTGTGTTTAGTTTATAGCTGTTACTATCCATTAACAGGTGTGGTTAGTTTAGAGCTGTGATTATCCATTAACAGGTGTGTTTAGTTTAGAGCTGTGACTATCCATTAACAGATGTGTTTAGTTTAGAGCAAGAATGGAACAAGGAACTTGGTTCCCATTGTAGAATTTGAGACATCTGTTTTTCTTACTGCTATACAGATATGTTGTTGCGTGAGCACATGTGCACATTTTTACAAAAACATAATGTTTGATGTTCGTTATTAACACCTGGTTGAAATCCTTAATCTTATTCCTGTAAGCTCAGCTCTGCCAAACCAATCATTATTCATATATTCACCACTAAAGATGAACAGTGGACGCACAGATTACTCTTCCAACAGGGATCCTTGATATGGGTTGGATCCAATGTGATGCTTTATAAATCAAAGTACACTCAAAGACTTGGATTGAGATCAACGGCCCTGAAATGGGACGTTATCCATCTTCACTCTGGCTCCACATCTTAATAATGCAAATGGGGTACGGAGTGTGTGTGTTATGTGTTTGTGTGTATACTTTGAAGCCTCAAAACATGCTAAAACCTCAAACCTAACTCTACTCTGACTCTGACTCCTCAATCCTCAAACCTAACTCTGCTCCCAACTCTGCCTCCTTAAACCTCAAACCTAACTCTACTCTGACTCTGACTCCTCAAGCCTCAAACCTAACTCTGCTCCCAACTCTGCCTCCTCAAACCTCAAACCTAACTCTACTCCGACTCTGCCTCCTAAATCTTCAAACCTAACTCTACTCTGACTCATCAAACCTCAAACCTAACTCTGTTCCCAACTCTAACTCCAGAAATCTCAAACCTAACTCTACTCCGACTCTGCCTCCTCAAACCTAGCTCTGCTCCCAACTCTGCCTCCTCAATCTTTAAAACTAACTCTACTCTGACTCTGCCTCCTCAAACCTAGCTCTGCTCCCAACTCTACCTCCTCAAACCTCAAACCTAACTCTACTCTGACTCTGCCTCCTCAAACCTAGCTCTGCTCCCAACTCTGCCTCCTCAAACCTAGCTCTGCTCCCAACTCTACCTCCTCAAACCTCAAACCTAACTCTACTCCGACTCTGACTGCAGCTACGGCTTCCTAACGAGGACATGCAGGAACACCAGAGGAGTTCTGGCTTTGTCCTTCCCACTCATCCCTCTGTCTCATCGCTCTCTTTCTCATCTCTCAGTCTCTCCTGTATTCCCTGTCTATTGTTCTCTTGCTAATAAGATCCACTGTGTGTGTGTGTGTGTGTGTGTGTGTGTGTGTGTGTGTGTGTGTGAATCCACTTCGAAACAACATAATTATCACATCCTGTTTGAAATCCTTCCCTTCTCCCCCTCTCTTCTGCCGCATATGTCTATTGGTCTTTTCTCTCTCCCCCTTCATCTGTTCTTTCTTGGCAGGCGCAGAGAGAGGGAGCTCGAGTCGGGGAGGAGGAGACAAAGAAGTGAAGGGAGTGAGGGAAGGAAGGAAGAGGAGGAAAAGGGACAGAGAGGAGAGAGGGGAGAGGGAAGTGGAGAGAGGAGAGAGGGAAGGAAGAGAAGGAGAAGGGATAGAGAGGAGAGAGGAGAGAGGAGAGAGGGAAGGAAGAGAAGGAGAAGGGATAGAGAGGAGAGAGGAGAGAGGAGAGAGGGAAGGAAGCGGAAGAGGAGGAGAAGGGATGGAGAGAGGAGAGAGGAGAGAGGAGAGAGGAGAGAGGAGAGAGGAGAGAGGAGAGAGGAGAGAGGAGAGAGGGAAGGAAGCGGAAGAGAACGGACAGAGAGCAGAGAGGAGAGAGGAGAGAGGGAAGGAAGCGGAGGAAAAGGGACAAAGAGGAGAGAGGAGAGAGGGAAGTGGAGAGTGGAGAGAGGGAAGGAGGAGAAGGAGAAGGGACAGAGAGCAGAGAGGAGAGAGGGAAGGAAGCGGAAGAGGAGGAGAAGGGATGAGAGAAGAGAGAGGAGAGAGGAGAGAGGGAGTAAGTTTTGGCCAGATTAGCATACCACACACAGCGAGGGCTGAGATTGGCTACTGGAGCAGATGTTGATTTGCATATTCAAAAGCGGATGGGCCAGTGGATGGGTTATGTTTGTGTGCGTGTGTGCGTGTGTGCGTGTGTGAGTGTGTGCGTGTGAGTGTGTGTGCACGTGTGAGTGTGTGTGCGTGCGCATGTTGCCAGTGCGTGTGTGTGTGTGTGTGTGTGTGTGAGCGTGCGCGCGCGTGAATGTGTGTGTGTGAGCGTGCATGTGTGTGTGTGTGAGTGTGCATGTGTGCACACGTGCGTTGTGGATGGTGGATAGGCATAACCATCTGCCTCTGATTCCAAAGGTTGCAAGAATGAATCCAGCGATAGAAAGTTGTCTTTGAGATTTTAGTTTTAACCCCAAATGTATTATGGATTACTTTGCTAAGCCTCAATTTTTTTTTTTTACAAAAGAAACATGGTTAAAAGACCATGTGAGATTGAACCTGTAATCTTTAGATCTGTAACCAAGGTCACCTTAAGATAGCTGTGGTCTCGCAAGTGTTTTTCGGTCCAATATGGTCAGACAGATCACAGAACACAATTTCTGAGTTATTAAAATATTCCCATTCTCTTCGTATGCTGTGTACTTATAAAACTGTATTTCTCAGGGGTTTCTTGCACCCTGAAAGAAACATTGTAGAAACATCCACACAAGTGGACAGTTTTTGTGTTTTGAGAATATATATTTTCCACTGTCCCCACAATGTTTCCACTAGACTGTTCTCACAAAACTAATGAAACATTCAGGGAACCTTTAAATAACAGATCAAATGTGTTCCAGGAATGTTTTTGCAGCATCAGGTGAATGTGTTATATAAAAATAAAAAAAACAATAATCATCAGGACAACTAAACTGTTGTTCTGTTATGAGAACATTTGCCAGGACCTAAGGAATATTCTGGGAACTTTCACAGAACCCATTTTGTTTTGCTGGTAAGAGATATGTCATTCATTCTTTGCTGTGATCTTTGACCTCCTTTTCCTTTCTTTCTGTGCCGGTAAAGTTAGCTAGCTAGCTAGCAAACGAGGTAACGCGACTGAACAATTTGTAAACAAATAGTTACCGACATGTTGTTTTAGAATGGCCTACGACATGGTTTATGAATATAAATACGGTCCCGGCTATCCGATATAGGAAGATAAAATGTTGTGCTGGTAATATGGGTCAGATCTTTGACCTGGTTGTGCTAAAGTCAAGAATGGTGCTAGAATGGATCAGGCCGATCACCCGTGATAGAAGTCAATATTCGACGTCTTTCCATGTCTGGGGATGTCGGGAGATGACACAGAAACCGGCCACAAGGGGCAACAGTGAGCGCTGTTCCCTTCCAGGAGGCTTTGGTTTTGCTATGACTTTGGGGATGGTGGATGACACAGGAAGTTGGTGGTACCTTAATTGGGGAGGACGGACCGCTTGGTAATGGCTGGAGCGGAATCAGTGGAATGGTATCAAATACATCAAACACATGGTTTGATGCCATTCCATTTTCTCCGTTCCTGCCGTTATTATGAGCCGTCGTCCTCTCAGCAGCCTCTACTGGGCATAACCATCTTCCTCTGGTTCCAAAGGTTGCATGTTCAAATCCAGCGATGAAATTTAAAAATATATATTTTTGTTTTATTTATTTTTATTTTTGTTTCACCTTTATTTAACCAGGTAGGCAAGTTGAGAACAAGTTCTCATTTACAATTGCGACCTGGCCAAGATAAAGCAAGCAGTTTGACACATACGACAACACAGAGTTACACATGGAGTAAAACAAACATACAGTCAATAATATAGTTGAAAAATAAGTCTATTTACAAAGTGAGCAAATGAGGTGAGATAAGGGAGGTAAAGGCAAAAAAGGCAGTGGTGGCGAAGTAAGTACAATATAGCAAGTAAAACACTGGAATGGTAGATTTGCAGTGGAAGAAAGTGCAGGGTAGAAATAGAAATAATAGGGTGCAAAGGAGCAAAATAAATAAATAAATACAGTGTCGGAAGAGGTAGTTGTTTGGGCTAAATTATAGATGGGCTATGTACAGGTGCAGTAATCTGTGAGCTGCTCTGACAGCTGGTGCTTAAAACTAGTGAGGGAGATAAGTGTTTCCAGTTTTAGAGATTTTTGTAGTTCATTCCAGTCATTGGCAGCAGAGAACTGGAAGGAGAGGCGGCCGAAGGAGGAATTGGCTTTGGGGGTGACCAGAGAGATATACCTGCTGGAGCGCGTGCTACAGGTGGGGGCTGCAATGGTGACCAGCGAGCTGAGATAAGGGGGAACTTTACCTAGCAGGGTCTTGTAGATGACCTGGAGCCAGTGGGTTTGGCGACGAGTATGAAGCGAGGGCCAGCCAACGAGAGCGTACAGGTCGCAGTGGTGGGTAGTAAATGGGGCTTTGGTGACAAAACGGATGGCACTGTGATAGACTGCATCCAATTTATTGAGTAGGGTATTGGAGGCTATTTTGTAAATGACATCGCCAAAGTCGAGGATCGGTAGGATGGTCTGTAGCAGTTTGGGTCAAGAGTGTCCCCCCCTTTGAAGAGGGGGATGACCGCAGCTGCTTTCCAATCTTTGGGAATCTCAGACGACACGAAAGAGAGGTTGAACAGGCTAGTGAGTTTTTCGTGAGTTTGTCGTGAGGCTATCGTGAGTTTTAAGTCTATCCCAAACCTTAACTATTCAGAGTTAATGCCTAACCTTAACCATTCAAAGTTAATGCCGAAACTTAACCTTAAACACTTTGAAATTTGACCTTTGCAACAACTTCAACATTTGACGTTTGAGAAAAGTGGATGAACATCTAATTCTGACATGAGACTGTGAGAGCTAGTTGGATACAGGACACATCCTTTTCAGGAACACAATCTGGTGTCTCTAATAAACACTTCAACTATGATATAACACCTTTGCTTTTCACTCTCTCTTCAACACCAGACTTGAGGATACAGATCCTTTATTCTTCTTAGAGAGAACCCAGTCCCCTCATCTGTGTGTCATAAATGGGTCCAAGGAGGCCTATGGGTTGGGGCTATCTTTGTGGTTCAGTGGATTATCTTTTTGGTGAGAACACACACATACTCGTGCGCACGCACATGCATACACACGCACACGCACACGCACACACACACACACACACACACACACACACACACACACACACACACACACACACACACACACACACACACACACACACACACATACACTGTGAGCCAGAACCCTGTACTAGACTGTAGGCATGTTGGGCAGAGCATATACACACACAGACACACAAAAATATATATACACATTCCAGTCCAAGATGGCGTAGCAGTCAGGCATCTTTGTCTTTGTCTTGTCGTGTCCTGTGTATATATCTTTTTTCTTCGCATATATTTCGTATATATTTTTTAAAATATTTTTTAACCTCAACTGCAACATACTCTCCTGCAACCCGCCTCACCCAATGTGGTATAATTCTGCTCTTCTCTTTACTTTGGAACCGGAACCCCCAACACAAACTATCCAGCTAGCCACTGCTAGCGGTCATCAGCTAACTTTTTGCCCGGACAACTCCTGCCAGTCTGCACAGCGCGATTCAACCCAGAGCTTACCAGACTCTTTTTCCCCACTTCTCCGGATTCCTACCGCAAGCTCTGAACCTTTTCACCTGCATCATCGCAGCTAGCTAGCTGCTATCCGAGTGGCTACTCCTGGCTAACGTCTCCCGAAGTAAGCACCAATTAGCCTGGAGCTAGCCTATGCTAGGCCCATCTCCCGGCTAGCTGAAGAGGTCCATCAGCCACTCCTTGGGCTACAATAACTATTTTGCCAATTGGCCAGGACCCCTTTTACTGCCGATACGGAGTCCCGCCGATCCTTCACAACTGGTCTACCTATGTAACCCGCCCGAGTGATATCTCAACAGGCTCTTCCGTCACGACGTCCCCTGAATGCCTATCTGCTAGCCTGCTAGCCGTGTCCCACTAGCTGTCTAGAGCATATCAGACTGTTAGCTGAAGAGGTCCATCAGCCAATTTTCTTGGGATACAATACCTATTTTGCCAATTGGCCTGGACCCTTTTACTACACGGAGCCCTGCCAATCCATCACGACTAGTCTGCTGACGTAACCGCCCGAGGGGGCTACAACAGACTCTTCCGTTGCGAAGTCCCCCTATGGCCCTTCTGCTAGCCTGCTAGCCCCGGCCCGCTAGCTGTCTGAATCACCGTGTCTCCAGCCGCCAAGCCACTCCCTGGACCCCTATGATCACCTGGCTACGCATGCCTCTCCCTAATGTCAATATGCCTTGTCCATTGCTGTTTTGGTTAGTGATTATTGTCTTATTTCACTGTAGAGCCACCAGCCCTGCTCAATATGCCTTAGTTAACCCTTTTGTTCCACCTCCCACACATGCAGTGACCTCACATGGTTTAAATGGTGTCTCTAGAGACAATACATCTCTCATCATCACTCAATGGCTAGGTTTACCTCCACTGTATTCACTGTATATACCCTTGTCTGTACATTATGCCTTGAATCTGTTCTTCCATGCCCAGAAACCTGCTCCTTTTACTATCTGTTCCAAATGCACTTGACGACCAGTTCTTATAGCCTTTAGCCGTACCAGTATCCTACTCCTCTTCTGTTCCTCTGGTGATGTAGAGGTTAACCCAGGTCCTGCAGTGCCTAGCTCCACTCCCATTCCCCAGGCGCTCTCATTTGTTGACTTCTGTAACCGTAAAAGTCTTGGTTTCATGCATGTTAATATTAGAAGCCTCCTCCCTAAGTTTGTTTTATTCACTGCTTTAGCACACTCTGCAAACCCAGATGTCCTAGCCGTGTCTGAATCCTGGTTTAGGAAGGCCACCAAAACCCCTCAAATTTCCATCCCTAACTACAACATTTTCTGACAAGCTAGAACTGACAAAGGGGGCGGAGTTACAATCTACTGCAGAGATAGCCTGCAGAGTTCTGCCACTTGCTATAGATCACCTTCTGTCCCCGGCTGGTCCCTGGACACCATATGTGAATTGATTGCCCAACATCTATCGTCAGAGCTCGTACTGATAGGTGACCTAAACTGGGACATGCTTAACACTCCGGCCGTCCAACAATCTAAGCTAGATGCACTCAATCTCACACAAATTATCAATGAACCTACCAGGTACAACCCCAAATCCGTAAACACAGGCACCCTCATAGATATACTCCTATCCAACCTGCCCCCTAAATACACCTCTGCTGTCTTCAACCAGGATCTCAGCGATTACTGCCTCCTTGCCTGCGTCCGTAATTGGTCTGCGGTCAAACGACCACCCCTCATCACTCTCAAACGCTCCCTAAAACACTTCAGCGAGCAGGCCTTTCTAATCGACCTGGCCTGGGTATCCTGGAAGGATGTTGACTTCATTTCATCAGTAGAGGATGCCTGCTTATTCTTTAAAAGTGCTTTCTTCAACATCTTAAATAAGCATGCCCCATTCAAAAAATGTAGAACCAGGAACAGATATAGCCCTTGGTTCACTCAAGACCTGACTGCCCTTGTCCAGCACAAAAACATCCTGTGGCGTTCTGCATTAGCATCGAATAGCCCCCGCGATATGCAACTTTTCAGGGAAGTTAGGAACCAATATACACAGGCAGTTAGGAAGGCAAAGGCTAGCTTTTTCAAACAGAAATTTGCATCCTTTAGCACAAACTCCAAAAGGTTCCATGGACACTGTAAAGTCCATGGAGAATAAGAGCACCTCCTCCAGACAATCTGGACCCTCTCTTTCTAAAATTATCCACCACAATTGTTGCAACCCCTACTACTGGTCTGTTCTACTTCTCTTTCGTATCATCTGAGATCCCCAAAGATTGTAAGCTGCTGTGGTCATCCCCCTCTTCAAAGGGGGAGACACTCTAGATCCAAACTGTTACAGACCTATATCTATCCTATCCTGCCTTTCTAAGGTCTTTGAAAGCCAAGTTAACAAACAGATCACCGACCATTTAGAATCCCACCGTACCTTCTCCGCTATGAAATCTTGTTTCTGAGCTGGTCATGGGTGCACCTCAGCCACGCTCAAGGTCCTAAACAATATCATAACCACCATCGATAAGAGACAATACTGTGCAGCTGTA